>NC_056747.1:1023966342-1023991342 GCF_019279795.1 Protopterus annectens
TACTGTCTTCGGACTTTCTAAACACATGTTTGTAGCACCGAAATGATGCTGCCCATGTGAACGAGTCTCTCATCTACCAACCTGTGCGTCAGGCCTTCATAGTTCGCTGGCTGTGTCAGAAGTTCAGTTTCACAGGCCTTATGATGTCAGAAGAGTATGGTCTGACGCAACAAGAAATTAGGTGTGTGCTTGAGTTGCTGTTATAGTAGGAACTGACACTGAAAAAGGATCATCTGCCATTTCCCATGGATCACAGTTATTAACAGAACCATGAAATTAATGCAGGACCAGTACATCTCTTTGATGAAAGGTTCTTTTCTTGTTTTGAAAGCTAACATTTTTTCCTGATTAACACTAGATCATTAGTACACTGCAGTGTTCATTCTAAGACCAGCATCATGTTACTCAGTTCTCATTAAAGGTCCTCAGTTTGCAAAATACTCTAGCCTGTGTATTAATGGCTATTTATAACAAGCCAGATACTCGTGTGATCAACTCAGTCAGCCAGAATACAGCCAAAAAGTGTAGCAGCTAAAGTTTGTGCCAAAACATAAATCAGAGAAACACAAGTCTGTTTAAATGTCAGAATAGTTGCCTGTGATACTGCTGCCTGAGTCAACAGCAGGGCAATGCCAAAAAGAATCTTGTACGTGTACAATGTACCCTAGCAGACAGACTACAAAATCTTAAATGCTCATGGTAATGATGATAAACAGCATTTTAAAGTGCATTTAAGATCATGACTAAAGAAATAAACAACACAGGCAGAAAACAGACAAAAAGATGCATCTGGCAAGTAGATGTTTCTTAGACAGTCTGGAACAAAGTGGAACAGGAAAAGATTAATGTTCTTACGGTAGCTTACATCAACAAACAACAGACAGTAAGGAGGATTTTGGGGAATATAATCACTCCACCAGCTCTCTATGGTTAACCAATGTTCATTTTTTATCAAGTTTTATTGAGGTTGCCAACCAGAGCCCAACTGACTGAGCTCTACAATGGACAGCAGGTCAAATACCAGAATCAGATTTGCAGAGGGTAGGCTATTGCTTCTCTCTACAGAGGAATAGGGAACAAAATGATCCCAAAGTCTTTACCTTCTCTAAGGATTAACAGACATCTTTGCACGCAGTAAAGCCAGCAACCATCAAACATATGACATCTCACTTCCCAGCCTTGCATCAATCAAACAGATTCCATTCTTGAAGCCATCTCCAGCATAACAGATGTAAATCAAAACACTGTGTTGGCTGATAATAATACAAGAGAGTGAATAATCGTATGTGTGCTCTTACACTGATGTCATTGATGTGGAGAGATCAAGAGAGGTCATGACCATGTGCTTTATAATAAAAGAGGAAGCTAGGGTTGTTCCCCGCTTCCGTTTTTAACCAGATTGATTGCCTTCACATGTGTTTATTTTCCTCTGTAAATGTATGTCTAACCCGACTTTCTTGCCTTTAAGATGATACCGCCAACATGTTATGGGCCCAGGAGGGAAGTAGGAAGCCGATGGCATAGACTATGTTTTGACGGAGATGAAAAGAATTACGAGTTGTGGGAGACAAAGTTTCTGGGACACCTGCACTTGCTAGGGCTGAAAGACGCCATTTTGCGAAATGTGCAGCAGGACGCACAGGGTGACGAGAATGTGGAGGAAGGCGACAATGAGAAAAATGAAGAGGCCCATGCAGAACTAATACAGTTCTTAAATGACAAAAGTTTGTTCCTCGTCATGAGAGAAGCCATAGACGATGGTAGAAAAGCGTTTCAGATCCTGAGAGACCATTATCCCAGGAAAGGGAAGCCACGGGTAATTAGCCTATACACCGAATTAACAAGCTTCCAGAAGGCCGCCAGGGAAAGTGTCGCAGACTATATTATTAGGACTGAAATGGCCATTATGGCACTTAGAAATGCTGGGGAGAAGTTCAGTGATGGATTACTAATTGCAATGATTCTGAAAGGGTTGCCTGAAACTTTTAAACCATTTGCGGTCCACATCACGCAAGATAATGGTAAGTTGAGCTTTGGTGAGTTCAAAACAAGGTCGAGAAGCTATGAACATACCGCGAAATTTAATGCAACATAAGTAATGATAATGTGATGAAATCAAGTGGCCTTGGGGGAAGAATAAAAGCAGGGATTATATGCTATAGCTGTGGCCAAAAGGGACATAAGGCATGAGAATGCCGTAGAGAATATAAAGGCCAGAGACAGTGGTGTAGTTTGTGTAAAAACTCTAGCCACAGGGACAGTAACTGTAGACGAAAGAAGAGAGATAATGTGCAACAAGCAACTGACGTGGATGATCACACATTTGTCTTCAGAATAGATGAGCATCAAATTCGTGAATTAAAACAGAAGGGATTAATGGTGAACACTGGCACCACATCACACATAATTAACGACCTGAAAAAGTTTAAATACTTTGATGCAACTTTCCAAGTGAAGGAACACATTGTGGAATTAGCTGACGGGACTAGAACCTGTGGGGTCGCATAGAAGAGAGGTAATGCAGAGGTATGGCTGCTGAGGGGCGCAAAGTAAAGGTGATGATGACTTGGGCACTGTATATCCCGACGTATCCACAAAGCATTTTTTTCTGTTAAGGCAGCAACGTCCAAAGGGGCCTCGATCAACTTTAAACAAGACTGGGACCAACTCATCTATAAAAACAGCACCAGGTTTGACATAATTGAGTGTGATAGACTATTATTTAGACACATATAAAAACGGCACCAGGTTTGACATAACTGAGTGTGATAGACTCTATTATTTAGACACATATAAAAACAGCACCAGGTTTGACATAATTGGGTGTGATAGACTATATTATTTAGACACATATAAAAACAGCACCAGGTTTGACATAATTGGGTGTGATAGACTCTTATTATTTAGACACATATAAAAACGGTACCAGGTTTGACATAACTGAGTACGATAGACTCTATTATTTAGACACATATAAAAACGGTACCGGGTTTGACATAACTGAGTACGATAGACTCTATTATTTAGACACATATAAAAACGGTACCGGGTTTGACATAACTGAGTACGATAGACTCTATTATTTAGACACATATAAAAACGGTACCGGGTTTGACATAACTGAGTACGATAGACTCTATTATTTAGACACATATAAAAATGGCACTGGGTTTGACATAATTGAGTGTGATCGACTCTATTATTTAGACACATATGATAAAGAAAATGATAGTGAGATACATTACGATGCATCTCAGAGATGTGATGACATTCAAGCATGGCATAAAATGCTTGGCCACTGTAATTTCGAAGATGTGTCAAAATTAGAAAAAGTGGTAAATGGAATGAAATTTAAAGGTAAAGTTGAGAAACCTAACCTAGATTGTGAAACCTGTACACAAGCGAAATTTGTCCAGACCATTAACAGAGAACCAGATGCAAGAGCAAAAGTTGTGTTTGAACTAGTCCATACTGATTTGGCAGGCCCAATTGAGCCAGTAGCAAAAGATGGCTTTAAGTACACTTTAGCATTTACTGATGACTAGTAACTCGGGTGTAGTATTTGTCTACTTTCTGAAAGGCAAGAGTGATACAGTCAAGGCGACTGAAAAATTTATTGCAGATTCAGCCCCTTATGGGAAGGTAAAGTGCATCAGACCAGATAATGGCACTGAGTTCATGTCGAAAGACTTTCAGTCACTACTGAGTAAAAATGTTATAAGACACGAAACATCAGCATCTTACTCACTCCATCAGAATGGGACAGTAGAGAGAAACTGGAGAACACTGTTTGAAATGGCAAGGTGTATGTTGATAGAGAGTGACTTACCTAAAGAGTTGTGGACATATGCAGTAATGACTGCTGCTTTTATTCGCAACAGATGTTATAACAGGTGTGTGGGGCCGACCCCATTCTTCATGCTAACAGGGAAGAAACCTGATCTTTCAAGGATGAGAGCATTTGGATCAGTGTGCTATGCATACAGACAAGATAAAAAGAAGTTAGACCCAAGATGTGATTAAGGGATTTTTGTCGGATATGATAAAAACAACCCATCATATCTGGTCTATTATCCTGACACAGGAAGGGCCCTTAAACACAGGTTAGTCAAGTTCATTACTAAGAATGTAGCTGAATGCCAGACTCAGACAGACCCAGAAGTGATGGATGAAGATCTTAATGCCAGAAGAAGTGAGCATGCTAAGTCAGAATCAAAAGCTGATGGTCAAATCACAAAAATAAGGCAAGAAGAGGAAAGGCAGGATACACACTACTCCAAAAGAGAGAGAAAACCACCTGCATACTTGAAGGACTATGAGTGTAAATTTGAAAATGACGATTATGTGACAGTCAATGTTGACTGTTGTTACAGACTAATATGCAACACACCGCAGAGCTTTAAAGAGCGTTTATATCACGTTATTGAAAGATGAAAATAGCGAACGCTATTTCATAGGCCCCAAAACATCTAAACATGAAAATATCAAACATTCAGAACACCAAATTTTTTTCCATGGAAAAAATTCCCTGCTCCAAAACACATACACACAACACAAGCACATCAAACAAACAGCAACCACACACATACACTTAAATTCCTACATCTAACGCTACACTAAACTAAACATACACTATTATCTACTCACTTGCCTTAACCCAAACCCTAAGGTCCGTCACAATCGCACACTCACCTAACCCATGCCCTAACCCTAACTCACTTAAACCGCCCCTAACCCTAAAGTCTGTCACTACTGCACACACACCTAACCCGCGCCCTAACCCTAATGTACAAACAATCGCACACTTACCTGAACCCAACCCGTAACTTTCCACCACAGCGCTAAGAATAGCAAAGCCATAGAAACGGCCAACTGAATTCTTTCCAGAGGAAAGAATTCACAGTTCTGCAGCTTAGCTATTCTTAGCATTCGCTGAATAGTGTTCGATATCAGAACATTCAAAGTTTTAATGCTTCGATGTTCTGATATAGACCCTTTAAAGAAGCCATGACTTCATCTAACTCAGAGAAGTGGGTCAAAGCTATGAAGGAGGAACTTAAGTCTTTAAAAGAAAACAACACATTCACACTCACCACACTGCCAGAAGACAAAAATGCAGCGGGGGGTAGATGGGTTTTCACTGTAAAAGACAATGCAGATAATACTGAGACTTACAAAGCTAGATATCTGGCTAAAGGCTACAGTCAAGTCTCTGGTATAGATTATAACAAAACATTTTCACCAACTGCAAGTGTGACATCTGTACGAAGTCTAATGCAGACGGCAGCTCAGTATGATTTAGAATTGCACCAGATGGATGTACAAACGGCCTGTTTACATGCTCCTATTGACTGTGAGGTATATATGGAGTAACTTGAAGATTTTGAAAAGAAATCAAATAATGATGAAAAATTGGTTTGTAAACTGAATAAGCCATTGTACGGATTGAAACAATCAGGGCGTAACTGGAACAAAATGTTGCACGATTATCTTTGTGAAAATAGTTTAATCCAAAACCACGCAGACCGCTGTGTATACACTAGACAGACTGAAATGAGAAAACAGCTCTAATTATATGGGTTGACTATCTCATTATAGCAGCTAGTGACAATGAATCACTAAACGATGTAAAAGAAATGCTCAAAGCTAAATTTAAAATAAAATGTCTGGGAAAGAGAAGACTTTTTCTAGGCATTGACTTTACCCAGAACAGTGGTGAAGTAAAGATGAACCAAAAGAGGTATATCACAAAAATTCTTGAGAAATTTAGTATGTCTAATTGTAAAGTAAGAAGTACCCCTTCTGAACAAAAACCAAACTTTGAATGTGACAGTGAATCTACAGATCCAAGAAAATACCGTGAGCTTGTGGGTAGTTTGATATATATTATGACAGGCACGAGACCTGATCTTAGCTGGATTGTAAGTAAACTTTCACAATATTTGTCACAACCGAGTGAATCTCATTTAACACTAGCCAAACTTGTATTAAGATATCTAAAAGATACATTGGATAGAGAGCTGTGTTACAAGAAGAGTGAAGGGAAACTTCATCTTATAGCATACAGTGATGCAGATTGGGCAACAGATCAGAATGATAGACGTAGTGCAACAGGTTTGCTTTAGCCTCAGTAGAGACGGGCCTATTATTTCATGGAAATGAAAGAAACAACAAACAGTAGCTTTATCTACATGTGAGGCAGAGCACATGGCATTGGCAGCAACAACACAGGAGGGTTTGTACCTTGTGCAGCTGTTGAGTGAAACGGATGAAGAGTGCAAGTATGTGCCAGTAACAATATCTGACGACAATCAGGGAGCAATCGCTTTGTCGAAGAATCCAGTAAGCCGACAGAGATGTAAACATGTTGACATTAAGTATCATTTTGTCAGGTCAACACTTAATGATGACAAAATAAGCATTGAATATTGCCCGACAATGGACATGGTTGCAGATGTCTTTGCTAAACCTGCTACGAAGTCGAAGATTGAAAAGTTCATGTATTACGTATTTGTAATGTGAAGGAAAAGTTATCCGAAGATATGTTCTTAAAATATATTTTGTATACAGCGTAAGAGCAAGTGGGGGTGTTGGCTGATAATAATAAAGAGAGTGAATGATCGTATGTGTGCTCTTACATTGACGTCACTGGTGTGGAGAGGTCAAGAGAGGTCACATGATCATGTGCTTTATAATAAAGGAGGAAGCGAGGGTTGTTCCCCTCTCCCGTTTTTAAACAGATTGATTGCCTTCACGTGTGTTTATTTTCCTCTGTAAATGTATGTTTAACCCGACTTTCTTGCCCTTAAGATGATACCGCCAACACACTGACAGTGCACTTACAGATAAGCATTACAAGTATAAATTTCGAGAAATTTGACCCTTAATGCAGCTTTGCCTCCCAAACCCTCAATCCTCAGACTTTTAACAAGAAAAACCCTTCTTATTTAAAAAAAAAAAAAAAACATATACAGCTTTCTCTTATTTAAAACAAAGCCCAACAAAACATGGAGTGAGGCATCCAGGGAATTGTTATGGCTAGGCTTGTATAGGCCCCAGGGCTGATAGCTTAGTACCAACCTATGAACCTATGAATCTATGAAGAATGCAACATTTCCTCAGTAAACATACACAAGGGCCGCTATGTGTGTGCGTTACTTACAAGCATTACTGCATGGTGCTGGATTCAGGGAACACACATGAAATGAACAAGTTTTGTGCCTGAAAGCCATCTGTAAGACATAAGAGTTAATGACCGGAGGTTGGCTCTCCTGCTTGGGAGTGAGGACATTGGGGATATCTGCTGTGCCACAACAGTGTCTCATGGTGAAGCCTAGGAAGATAGAAAAGGGAGCAGAGGTACATGCTGACCTTGGAAATTATACCACACCAAGATGACATAAGTAAAGGAACAGAGATGCCAAAACAGGGTTGGCACTGTTTGCACTGTACAATCAATCTGTAGGCTCAGCCTACATATTAAGGTGGTAAAGTGAAGGGATCCAAGACCATTGCACTGAATTGTCAGCCAGCGAAAACCCTGATTTAACTCTCAGTGTCTACATATAAGATGGGACTACCAAAAATGTATTTTCCACCTGGAAAGAGGACACCCCCTAAGGTAAAAGTACAGTTGTGTACCTACCATAAATGTAGATGTTCGAGTGTATTCACTGTTGCAGTCATTACTCTTGGGTTATCATGCTGGCAGGCTACTTGCAGTCGGACAGAATTCCAAAGTCCTGGTCCGGCGTCGGTTGCTGTCGCCTCTTCCCTGACGTCAGTGCGCCAGGGGTATAAAAGATGCAGCCGACACCATTTTCTTCAGTTTTTCTTGCCCCAGATGTCAGGTGCCCCCAAAAAGGGTAGGCTAAATAGATTATGCCAATAAACATGCATGCACTAAAGTAAACATTTCCTTCATCTACAAGCAAATGCACCACATAGGTTGTATAGAATAGAGAAGTACAGATAAAATCCAGCAAATGAAAGGGGGATGGTGGAAGGGTAACCTGGACTGCAACAGTGAATACACTCGAACATCTACATTTATGGTAGGTACACGATTGTACTATGTTCATCGTGTTTCACTGTTGCAGTCATTACTCTTGGGTTGAATCCCAAAGCTGAGGATGCATGGCTGGGCTAAATAGGATTAGGAGAAGCTATGAGGCCCTGCAGAACTGCAGTGGCAAAGCCTGTTCTGGATTTAGAATAGAGAGGTAAGTGGTAGTGCTTTGTAAAAGTGTGCACTGAATTCCAAGTTGCAGCCTCTAAGCTGTCTTTGGTTGGTACTCCTCTGAGGAAGGCTGCTGAAGTGGCTGCTGCTCTGGTAGAGTGTGGCCTAATGCCCTTAGGCATTGGTTTGTCATGCTGTGAGTAGCAGAAACGAATGCAATGACCTATACATTTAGAAATATTCTGTTTCGAGATAGCCTTTCCTTGTGATCCTGCAGCATATGCCACTAAAAGTTGCTCAGCCTTTCTGAAAGCTTTAGTTCTTTCCAAGTAGAAGTGTAGCTGTCTGTGTATGTCCAAAGAATGCAGAAGTCTCTCACCCTTGTTCTGTGGCTTTGGATAAAAGGTAGGCAAGTGAATTGTTTGGTTGAGGGCCACACTGGACACCACCTTAGGCATAAATGTAGGGTTTGTCCTCAGAGAAACCCTGTCTGGAATAAAAATGATAAAGGGTTCCACAGCCACGAGTCCCTGTAACTCTGAGACTTCTCTTGCTGAGATTATTGCTAGGAGCAGAGCTGTTTTCCAGGATAAGAATTTTATATCAGCTGTTGAGGCTGGCTCAAAAGGAGGCAGTGTGAGTTTTTCCAAGACATAATTAAGGTCTCATGCAGGTATTGGTGCTCTCCTTGGAGGCCTGATGTTTTTGGCCCCTCTGAGCTACTGCCTTATTAAAGGATGAGAAAAGATAGGTGGTTAAGTATTGTAATGGGCTGAAATGGCACAGGCATGAATCTTAATTGATGAAAAGGAAAGGCCTTTGTCCAGCATCTCAGTTAGGTATTGTAAAATCTGAGGAATATTTGGTACATACGTGTCAATGCCTTGTTCCTGGTTCCAAGCACAGAATCTCTTCCATTTTTCTGCATAAGATTTTCTGGTTCTGGGCCTCCTGGCCTCCAAGATAACATCCATAACAGCTTTTGAAAGAGGAGTGTTCTGAATGTCTACATTATCCACCATGCTGCCAGATTTAGGGTCTTACGTTGGCTGTGCAGGATCTGATTGTTTCGTTGGGTCAGTAAGTGAGATGTTTGAGGCAATGTCCATGCTGGACCATGAGACAAGTTCTTTAGGACTGGGTACCAGTGCTGGCATGGCCAGTCTGGGGCAATCAGTATCATTTTTGGCTTCTCTTGTCTGACCTTTAGGAGTACCTTGGGAAGGAGAGGCAGTGGAGGAAAGGCATATACTGTTAGGTTTTTCCAGCTGAAGGATAGGGCATCCACTTTCCATGCTTGCTTGTGATAAATCCTTGGGCAAAATCTCTGTAATTGGCAGTTGTGAGGGGAGGCAAATAGATCTATGTCTGGGCATCCCCATTTACTTGTTATCATGCTGAAGACTTGTGGGATCCAATTTCCACTCATGGGGATCCATGAGGTTTCTGCTTAGTTCGTCTGCCAGTGCATTTATTTTTCCTGGCAGGAATTGTGCTTGCAGGTGAACTTGATAAGTCAATACTGTGTCCCACAAGGTCATTGCTTGTCTGCAGAGGGAGTAGGAATGTGTGGCCCCTGCTTGTTTATGTACCACATGACTGTAGTATTGCCCATCTTTATCAGTAGTTGTCCTGGATGAAGTAGATCCTTGAAAGCTGTCAGGGCATTCTGAACAGCCAGCATCTCTTTTTGATTGATATGAAGATGCATCTGGCTTGCGGGCCATGTGCCCTGAATACATTTTCCTGCCATGTGGGCCCCCCAGGCATAATCTGATGCATCCGTTGTTAGTGTCTGCCTGGCTGTGGGTAAAGTGAATGGCAGACCCTTGTTGTGGTGACAGGCCTGTGCCCACCATCGAAACTCCTGTTGCAGGCAGGGAATGAGGGTGATTAATGTTTCCAGGCTGTGGCAATGTTGAGTCCAAACACTTTTTAGATACCATTGTAGTTTCCTCATATGCAGTCTGGCATATGGAATTAGCAGAATGCAGGATGCCATGAATCCCAAGGCCTGCAGGATTTTCCTTGCAGATAACTGGGTTTTTGTTACCAACTTTTTGAAGTAAGAAGTCAGATGTCTTTGTTTGTCTGGCGTGAGATAGGCCATCTGGGCAGTTGTATTTAAGCTTGCACCCAAGAATATTATCTCTTGAGAGGGTACTAGTTTTGATTTCTTTTCATTTACTGTGTTCCCTAGGCAAATTAGTAATCTTTTTACAAATGCCAGATGCTTTAGAAGAATGCCTTTGTTCTCTGCTTGAATAAGGCAGTCATCCAAGTAAGGATATATTTGAATTCCTCTTTGTCTACAAAATGCAATTACTGGTGCCAGGCATTTTGTGAAGACCCTGGGCGCAGTAGATAAGCCAAACGGCAGTGCAGAGAATTGGTAGTGCATTGAGCCAGCTATGAATCTGAGGTATCTTCTGCAAGACTGTCTGATTGGTACATGCAGGTATGCCTCTTAGGTCCAAAGTTACGAGCCAAGCCTTCTTGCCCAGCATGGGCAGTAGCTGCTGTAAAGTCAACATCTTGAATTTTGGAACCTCCAGAAATGTGTTTAGTATAGACAGGTCCAGTATTGGTCTCCAGGCTTTGTCCTTTCTGGGCACCAAGAAAAGTCTCAAGTAAAATCCTTGCCCCTGCTCTTGCTGTGGTACTTGTTGAATGGCCCTCATGTCCATGAGGGATGTTATTTGCTTTTGTGCCTCTGCCCATTGATTGTGTGGCAGGTCTGGCATACCTTTTGGCCTTGGCAGGGTGTGAAAGTGGAACCTGTAGCCCTGGGACACTATGTTCAAGACCCATTTGTCCTAGGTAATCATTTGCCAATTTGGTGAAAAAAGTGCTAGTTTTCCCCCTAAGGGGGCTGCCAAAAGATAAGTGCATGGATCTGGCACAGGAAAGTTATTGGGACTGCTTCCTGTACGGCTGTGATTTGTCCTCTCCGCTTTTGGAGGTAGAAGCACCCCATTGTTTAGGCCTGTATGAGCCTTGGGGCTGAGATCTGCCCCTGGGTCATCTGTATCTGCCTCTTTGTGGCCTGTCTGACACTGGAAAGGACCAATTCTTTGTAGGCCAGTTCCTGCTAAATCTGGGTGGCTGTACCTGTAGGAAATCCTTAACTGTCTGCATGGATTTAGCTTTATCCTCCATTTTCTTCAACACCTCTTCTGCCTTAACACCAAACAAAGTATCATGCTGCAAAGGAGCATCCAATAATTTTGCTTTAACATGATCAGGCAGATTCTGTTCCTTCTAATGACAGAACCAGTAACAGCGGCCCTGCATGAGGCCTCCAGTGAATCAAAACCACATTGCAAAGTATGCTTTCCCACTTGTTCAGCTGCATGCAATAAATCCTGCATTTCCTTGTTATCAGAACATTCAGAATTTGTCAACATTTTCTGTTTAAGCAGAGACATTAAGTATTGCTGATATTTAAGCGTATGAAACTGACAATTTAAAGCCCTTACAGCCAGGGTGGCAGAAGTGTAAACTTTTTTCTCCCATCTGTCCAGAGCCCTAGAATCCCTATCAGAGGGGACAGGGTTTTTTGCAGTGGAAGCCTTGACCCCTTTGGGACCCTGAGATATAGTTTCTGGGTCAGCAGCGGGGTTTTTATATAGAAATTTATGAGAGTCTGCGACCCTGTAGTATCTGTCTGGCTTAGCAGGTGCAGGGGGTAAAGAGTCAGGAAATTGGCTGGACTCTGAAAATACATCATCTACAATGTCTAGAACAGGTGGAATAGCAAGAGGTCTGTGCTGAGGTAGTAAAAGAAAGTCTCTGAGCCTTTTCTTAGATTCTGAGTAAGCTTGGCTCTCCCAGTGGAAATGCTCCCTCATGGTATGCAGGCTTTCCCCAAAAGAATAATCCTTAGGAGGAGAGGCTGAAGGAATAGATTCTTCAGCATCAGAATCCTCATAGGGAGGAAAAGGGTATCCCTGTTCAGAAGAGGAATCAGAGGAAATTGAAACCTGATCAGAAGAATCATATTCTGTCTCTTGCCTAGGCTTCTTATCAGGAGGGGGGGATGGGAACCCCTGATCAAAGTAATTAGTTCTTTGGCCATTTTAAGCATCTGTTTTTTAGGCAGGAAGTCTGTGTAGGAGAATGCTGTACTTGTTTCTTTGTTTTTAGAATTGCTTTAGTCTTTGCCTTTGAAGCTGAAGTTGGCTTAACATATAACTGTGTAGGTCTGAAGACACCCTCAGAAGCCGGTGCCTGCTCAGCGGCTCTGGACCCATCTGAGGGAATGGTTTCTGAGTGTCCAATACCTTGAGTATCCAGAGGCCCAGTTGGCTCCACATGGGAGTCGGAAGTGGCCTGTGGCTCTGAGGTAGCGGGTGTCAGGGGCTGCGAAAGCGCCTCACTGAGCACCGGCGAACCGGCGGCTGGCCTAGCGGAGGCCTCGTCATCAGTTTTGGACCTTGGATGCATATGCTTTTCCTTGTCCTTGCAGTTTTTGTAAACTCCAGTCATTGGTTGTTCCGACAGCATTATATAGTTAAATCTTCGGTCAATGTAATGGAAAGCAAAATTGAACCGACGCTTAATAGTGCGTTGGTTAAATCTAGCACAAAAACGACAGCTAACAACCTCGTGGTCAGGGCCTAGGCAAGGAATACAATAAGAATGAAAATACTTATGAGGTATTTGCTTCCCACAAGAAATACAATTGTTAACTTTTTCTGACATCGGTCTGGAGCAAAAAAAAAGTTTCCCCAATGGGGTACTTAGCTTTAATGAAGACTTCAGTTCTGAAATTCGGATTTGAAAATATCAGAAGTCGCCGACCGGCACTTGCGAACTGCTTTTGCTTCGGGCACCGCACGGCAAGAAAGACTGAAGAAAATGGCGTCGGCTGCATCTTTTATACCCCTGGCACACTGATGTCAGGGAAGAAGCAACAGCAACCGACGCCGGACCAGGACTTTGGAATTCAGGCCGACTGTGGGTAGCCTGCCAGCAGGATAACCCAAGAGTAATGACTGCAACAGTGAAACACGATGAACATCATGTGGTAATATTGCAAAAGGGGACTCGTCCACAGGTTCTTGGGAGTGCTAGATGGTCAAGACAAGTAAAGTTCAAAAACAGCAAAAGACAGATTGCAAGTCTTTTGTTTTTTCATGTAGTAAACTGGAAATTTTACTGGGGTTCTAGAGGTAAAAACTTATTTTTGGCAGCTTTTGTACCAAGGACTTGCTGTGATTGTGTAATTCAAACCATAAGTAGCATCCACAGCATAATTTGTGTGTGACCAACCTACGCAACTCAGCAGGGGGTCTGCTGAAATCTGTACTTGACTTGGCTCCCTGGTACAGAAGTATAAAAACGTTTTAGACCTCAGGCATGCATTGTATGCAATGCATCAGAAGAACTCTAAGGCAGCTGCTAATTTCACATCTTACATGATAGTTAACAAACAAATGCACATCATTCATACTCCCAACTTTCTGTGTCACGTGAATAACAATAGTGTATTCTGTCACGTTTCATTTTAAAGTCTATAACATTGTCTTAAGGCATCTCTTAAAAGCAAACATTACAAGCCAGAGCGTACTCCTTGTACTATGTTTCAAAAATTCCTTTTAACAATTAACCATATGCATCATACTTTACTATTAAGCAGTCAAATGAACAAAAGTAGTTATTCTATCAACTCTGTGAGTCTGAATTAATTCTGACTACAGACACGAAGCTTAAGGAAAAGTATACCCAATTAAACAAACACAAAAAATTAAAATTAAGTTAAGCATAATACTTTAGCAGACTATTTAACAGGCTATAACTCTGCCTGACACCTTATTTTGGTGCTGGTACCTGAGTGCCATCTTGGTTATGTACATGTATATACAACATTGTCCATGTCATTCCACGGACAATCTATAGAAGTGCAACCATGCGCAGACAGAACACTGGGCATTAGTGACCTGAAAAGAAATTCAGAAGATACCAACACGCAACCACTGCTAATAAGACTAAAATCCTTCTAGCAGTTCTGCTTATGCTGGCACTTAGTCACTTACCAGCTGTTGTGGCACCGGGACACAAGCAAAGGTTTTTCAGGGCTTACTGCTGGCTCTAATGATGGCCTAACATGTCCGGATAGATATGCTTTATAACTGAAAGGCAGGATCAGTGACCTCTGAGATGCAAAGCAGCAAGACCAAATGTGGAAAGAAAATCAGAGCAAATAAGCTAGGCCTCTGTATGACAAAGTTTACTGCATGCCAATAAGTATCATTACGCTACTTTACTTTGTATTTTATCAGGTATATTTGTCATTCTATGTGCATACAAAAGAGATGCCTTCTGACCGCACCTGAAAGAGGTGCTATCGTGGTAGGGGAAATGCGGTATTAAATAACCACTGGGTGGGCGTTCGAAAGACATGCGTAAATCGGCGTCCCTTCGTTGAAGGTTGAACGTCGAGCTGGCACGTCGGCGTTCATGAAAATCTACTGCCAATCATTAGCGAACCAGAGTTCCACTGTGGCGATCCCTAACCGGGAAAAGATGAAAGACAACAACAACATTCTTTTCCTGAAAGTAATCTTGAGGATTAAAATGACAGAAACAGAAAATAAATGGATTTTAATATTTCTTATTTATTTGTTTGTAAACAAGTGCTTGTTTCTGTCAGTGTGCCAATATCATGATTTATGAACAAGTCAGCTACTAGGAATTTGTTTACATTCTTTTGCCTCCCTCCCTGTTAATATCCCTGATGGGTCTTGATCCCATTTGTTACACAGGAAAAACGGAACTTTCTTCAATCTCTGTGGAACATAAGCCAACTGTCTTACAGGCAGGCACGATGTGCCTTGCCCTGCCTCGCTGTTTCATTTGTCTTATAGGTTCAGTAATACCTTTGCCCCTGAAGCCAAAAACTGTAAGAATGACCAAAGCAAGTATTTTTTATACTGGAAGTGAGTGTTTTTTTTCTGCTTTATGGCAGACTCTTATGACTTCATGGCCCTCTCCCTGTATTCTGACTCATGCAGGCTGTTGAGGGGAGATCTATGCCTGGCATAAAAGACATTGTCAGACCCCACTCTAATGGACCTCCTGCATATCCATAAAACAAACAGTACCACAATTTCCCGTTCTAAAGATTTAAACCTTGCCTGTGATATAAATAAGACCTGCTAGAGAGACAGGTATGTGTCCCAGAAACTACTCCATCTCTGGAATAGGATCCCCATCCATGTGAAGCAGAGTTCCTCCCTAACCTGATTCAAGTCTAACTTGGACAATTGGATGGCAAACAGGAAATTTATCCCTGGCTTGGCAAGTATGTCTGTAATGGACACAGTAAACTGATAACTGCTTGTAAAGGTTTCATCTCCTAAGCTCCTGCTTAAACTTATCAAGGGTACCAGAACTTGTCAGAAATTTGGGATGCATAGCTAGGCTCAAAAAGGCCCTTGTGGTCGTTAGCCTACTAAACACCTATGAACGCATGAACATATAGTACTCAGTGATTTCTCAACAATTCTTTGAAGAACGTATCCATTTCTGAATGTTGTTACATCTGCTTCAGACTTATGTTTGGACTGAAGGGAGAAAGATGACCAGAAATTTGTCCTCTGCAGAAAACAGAGCCCTTATAAGAAAACTTCAGATGACTATCACCCTTCCTACATTTCACATTTCACTATGTTGACGAAAGAATGTAGAAAATTGTCACTTATACCTGCTTAGATCTCAGTGAATTTTTTTCTGCTAACAGTAGAATCATCCTCCTTGGCAAGAGAAACATTTAATGTACTTTCTTGTGACCTCATTTTCAAAGGGCTATCCATGTGACATATGTGAACATGTGCTCCCCATTACATCATGTATAACTATTCACTGGTGAATTATACAAATTCTAACAAATCTTATTTCAGCAAAGGGAATGCACCTTATGAACAGTAGCATAAAACATCTAATTCAGTCAAAATTATTAACAAAATCATGTATTAAGCAGTAAAAACAGAGAGAGAGAGAGAGAGAGCGGGAAAGAGAGAGAGAAATCAGTTATCAGACAGCATAACAAGGGATGGAGGTGGAGCTATGCAAAGTGTCTCCTACTTTTGATTAAAGCATTAAAACTGGGAGACCAACACTGATTACAGAACAGAAGGGGAAATTTGTTGTATTCTGTCTTACTTTTTGAACGTTACTGACAAATTATTACAGCTAAAAGATCAGCTTCTTTGCTGATGACACAGAGATGGCTGCAACATGAAAGATGGGAAGAAGAATCTGAGAGTTAGGAAAGGCTCATTAAAGGAGCACAAAGACTGCAGCTAAGGTTTGGTGCAAATAAATGCAAAATTCTACACCCAGGGCAAAACAACTCTGGTGCAAAATATTGGTACTGTGCTACAATCATTGCTTATAGTTACTTGTGTTGAATTGTTACATATTAATTTACTTTGTATTGTCATGTGACCCAGGAAGATGCTGTAAGGGTCCTGCACTGGCTCTCAAACCTGGTTAACAAAGTTCAAATAAATAAATAGCCTCCTGATGAAACTGAAAACATAAACCCCACAAACAGGATATAAATTAGTGTAGAAAGTGCTAGGTAGGTAATGATAGTAAGAAAAGACTGGCAGTCCCTAGAATAGCAGAAAACAGACCGTTGTAACCTAGCACTCAAATGACACATACACAAATACAGTAGAAAACCTCTGCCATGCATGGTTCAACCTTACAGATGAATTTGAAGTTACAGGCCACAGAATTAAAACTATAAATGCTCAGTGCTCATACATATTAAGAGACCAACAAAACACAATCATTCCATCAGCTAAACCACAATTAGATACTGGGGAGGGGGGGGCACTATTGCTCACATATATGCATTTTCAATTGTTAAGTGCTGCCCACCAAAATGATTACCCATGTGAATATTTTTGAGGCTGCAATAAGCATGCTATAAGCTAAACCAACATAAGAAAAACGATGGGGAAGTCATTAAAGCTTACATATTTCAATTCTTGGAGTTGCCACCAAAATGATTACTCTTGTGAACATATTTGAGGCTGTGTTACTGGAAACCCACAAATGTTTCGGAACACTGTTCCACTGATACACGTCTATTTTTCCATCTGGACTAATTCACCCGCTACCCCTCAGTTATGCAGGCTGGATGCCAACTGTCTGAAGTTAAGTCACATAACACTTAAATGTAAAGAAAAAAAATCTTTTTCAACTGAGCAGCTAAAGCAATTTGTTGCCTTATTCAGTATAAATTTTCTCATATTTTAAACAATGAACAAAACAAAATAAAAGGCAAATAAATCAATAAATAAGTAATTTAAGGACAGCTATAAAATGCGTAAAAACAGCCTTTTCCCTATAGAAATAACAGCACATCAATGCATTTACTTAAGGTTGTACTGAAAACAAATGATTTTGTGATGATTTTAGACAATTCTAAAATGCTTACTGTTTCAGAAAGCTAACAGTACATAAAGGATTGCGGCCGAGTTGTTTTGTAATGTTGGCACCTGTTTACAAATGGAAGTGCACAATAGTTATGGTCCTTTTAAATGACTACTCTGAACATTTCATGTCAAAAGTCCACACAGATAAAAAATGTAACCCTGCATATATATTTAAAAAATACACTAGAAAAAGTACAGTTTTGTACCTACCATAAATGTAGATGTCCGATAGATATGCAACTGCAGTCATAACATATGGGTTGTCCTGCCTCAGGCAGCCCTCGGTCGGCCGGATTCCAAAGTCTGGGTCCGACGTCGGCTGATGTCGCATTTCTCTCCAATGTCAGAGCGGCTGGAGTATATAAGCATCAGCCAACGCCATCTTCTTCAGTGTTTCTTGCCCCAGATGCCAGGTGCCCTCAAAGGAAGGCTAAAATCAAATTTTGTAAAACAAAAATAGGTTTCCAGACCAATAAGTAAGCAATAAACAGATACACCATAACAGATATCCCCAGCTAAGGGTAACAGGGATAGGAGTGGACCCAAGGCATAGAGGGGAAGGAGGGAGGGAAAACCCGACTGCAGTTGCATATCTATCGGACATCTACATTTATGGTAGGTACAAAACTGTACTATGTCCTTCAAGAATGCAACTGCAGTCATAACATATGGGTTGAATACCATAGCTTAGCTGGGGGAGGTAGTATGCTCTAGGAAAAGGATGGTGTAGCTAGCAATCCCTGCAGGACTGCCGAAGCAAAGCCTGCTCTGAATCTGGAAAATAAAGGGAGGTTGTAGTGTTTGGAAAATGTATGCACGGAGCTCCATGTAGCAGCTTCTAGAATATCCTTTGTAGGCACCCCTCTTAAGAAGGCTGTGGAGGTGGTTGTAGCTCTGGTAGAGTGTGGTCTGATATTGGCTGGCACACTCTATCCATGGAAGGAATAACAATATCTGATGCAATGTCCAATCCATTTTGAAATTGTTTGTTTGGAAATTGCTTTTCCCTGTACTCCAGGAGTGTAAGCTACAAATAGCTGATCGGACTTCCTACTGATCTTGGTTCTGTCTAGATAGTAGCGAAGTTGTCTATGTATGTCCAAGGTATGCAACAGTCTTTCCCCTTTGTTTTCAGGATTGGGGAAGAAAGTAGGCAGGTGAATTGCCTGATTTAGAGAGACCCTAGATACCACTTTTGGCAGGAAGGAAGGATTGGTTCGTAAGGAGACCCTGTCTCGGTGGAAGATTATGAAGGGTGGTATTGCCATTAGTGCCTGTAATTCTGAAACCCTTTTAGCTGAGGTAATGGCCAGCAGGAAAGCTGTCTTCCAGGACAGAAATTGTAAATCTGCTGAAGCTGCTGGCTCGAAGGGAGGTAGAGTCAATTTTTCTAACACAAAATTGAGATCCCAAGCTGGTACTGGTGCCTTTCTTGGAGGTTTTATATTCTTGATCCCTCTAAGAAATTGCCTTAACAAAGAATGTGAGAACACAGGTGGGTCAGTGTTGTATCTAGCTGAGATAGCTGAAGCATGTATGTTTATGGAAGAGTATGAAAGTCCCTTATTTAGCAATTCTGCCAAGTAGTCCAGAATGAGTGGAATGCTCAGTACTGATGCATCTTGACCCTTGTTGGTATTCCAAATGCTGAAATGCTTCCATTTGGCTGAGTAAGCCCTTCTGGTGGATGGTCTGCGGGCTTCTGTTAGTAACCGCTGAACTTCCTTGGAGAGAGATAAATTGAGGTTATTTATGTGATCTTCCAAGCTGTTAGCTGTAGAGTCTGGAGGTTGGGATGAGCTGTCCTGAAGTTGTGTTGAGTCAACAGTTGAGGCCAATTGGGCAGGGCCCACGGTTTGTTGTGACATATGCTCCGTAGTAGTGGGTACCAGTGTTGTCTCGGCCAGTTCGGAGCTATTAGGATTCCCTTTGGCTGCTCTGCTTTGATCTTTAGTAACACAGTGGTCATCAGTGGCAGAGGTGGAAATGCATAGATGACTAGGGAGCTCCAGTTGAATGAGAGAGCATCTATCTTCCATGCTTGTGGATGATTTGTCCTTGAGCAGAACTTTTGTAGCTGATGATTGAGTTGGGAGGCAAATAGGTCTTCATCTGGCCTGCCCCATGCCGAGGTTAGTTGTGCAAAGATGTCTGGATGTAACCTCCATTCGTGTGGGTCTAGGAAATTCCTGCTTAGACTGTCCGCCAGAACATTGTCTCTGCCTGGAACACATTGGGACTGTAGCTGTATGTTCAGACTCAGTGATTTTTCCCAAAGATTCATTGTTAGTCTGCAAAGGGGGTAAGAGTGAGTACCTCCCTGCTTGTTTATGTACCACATCACAGTGGTGTTGTCTGTCCTTATTAGAAGGTGGCCTTGATGAAGTTGATGTCCAAAGGCCTCAATGGCATGCATTACTGCCAGCATTTCTTTTTGGTTGATATGCAGATGTTCTTCCTTTGGATTCCATTGTCCTTGAATACATCTGCCTTCCATGTGCGCCCCCCATCCATGGTCTGAGGCATCTGTGGTAATGGTCTGTGTTGTCTGAGGTTTTTTGAACGGCATGCCTGTATTTGACTGACTTGCTGAGGCCCACCATAGAAATTCCTTTTGAAGACATGGAATGAGTGGGATAATTGCTTCTAGGTCGTTGTTGTGCTGAGACCATAAGCTCTTTAGATACCATTGGAGTTTTCTCATGTGTAGTCTTGCTAGTGGGACCAGGAGAATGCAAGATGCCATGAACCCCAGGGCCTGTAGGAATTTCCTTGCAGTCATCTGGGAGAGTTTTGCTAAACTTTTGAAGTAATGAGTTAACTGCTCTTGCTTGTCTTCTGTCAAGTAGGCCATTTGAGAGGCTGTGTCTAGTTTGGCTCCTAAGAAAGTTATTTGCTGGGATGGTAGAAGTCTTGACTTTTGAAAGTTGACTGTGTATCCCAAAGCCTGTAGCAAGTGTATGACATAATTCAAGTTTTTTGTCAAGGTTAGTTCGTTGTCCGCTTGTATGAGGCAGTCGTCCAGGTAGGGGTAGATTTGAATCCCCTGGAGTCTGCAATGAGCAATTACTGATGCCAGGCATTTCGTGAATACTCTGGGCGCAGTAGATAAGCCAAAAGGCAATGCTGAGAATTGATAATGCTCTGGCCCTGCAAGAAATCTGAGGTATCTTCTGCAGCTGTGTCTGACAGGGACATGCAGGTATGCCTCCTTGAGGTCCAGAGTAATCAGCCAAGACCCCTTGCCCAGCATGGGAAGGAGCTGCTGTAAGGTCAGCATTTTGAACTTTGGTACTATGAGAAAAGTGTTTAAAGCGGACAAGTCCAGTATCGGTCTCCATTGATTTTGTTTTCTTGGAACAAGGAACAGTCTTGTGTAAAACCCCTGACCTTGTTCTTGTTGAGGCACTTTTTCTATTGCTTTGATCTGAGCCAGCAGAGAAATTTGCTTGATAGCCTCTGCCTTTTGATTTTGTGGAAGATTTGGCATGCCTTGTTTTCTTGGTAAGGTATGAAAATAGAACCTGTAACCATGATCTATAATGTCCAATATCCATTTGTCTTTTATCAGTTTGTGCCAATTTTCTGAAAACAGAGATAACTTTCCTCCCAAAAAGCTTGTTTTTGCTCCTCGGTCGGAGATGTTAGAGTCAAGTCATTGAGATTGTCCTTGAGTGACAGGGGAAACCCCTGTGTCACCTCTTTGGTTTGTTGGTTGCCACTGGCGTCCCCTGTAGGATCCTCTATATTGCCCTCTGCCAAGGGCACGCCTGTTATTGCCCCTTTGAAATTTTTCTGGATTTGGGAATGACCAATTTTTAGCAGGCCAGTTCCTGCTGAACCTGGGGGGCTGAACCTGGAGAAAATCTTTGACTGTCTGAACTGACTTGGCTTTTTCTTCAATGGTCTTTAACACATCTTTAGCATTATCACCAAAAAGTTTGTTCTTTTCCAAGGGAGCATCTAGTAGCTTTGCCTTAACATGATCTGGTAAGGGTTGCTCTTTTAACCATGCATGCCTACGAATGACCACTCCTGTCATAGCAGCCCTACATGAAGCTTCCAATGCATCATATCCACACTGCAGAAAATGATTACTAACCTGCTGACAGTTATGGACAGCCTCCTGCAAAGACTTCCTATCTAAACGGTCAGGAGAGGCTAATTTTTTCTGTAAATCATCCAACAGGGAATCCTGATATTGAAACATATGAATCAGGCAATTGAGAGCTCTCATAGTTAAGGTAGTAGAGGTGTAAACCTTCTTCCCCCATCTCTCTAAGGACCTTGCCTCTCTGTCGGAAGGCAAAGGATTTTTGGAAGTGGTAGAAGAAACCCCCTTAGGCCCCTGGGAAATAGTTTCTAAGTCTACAGCATGGGCCCTAAAGAAATGAGAATGGGTTTCAGGGACCCTATAGTATCTGTCAGGCTTGACAGGAGCTGGGGGCAGAGAGTCAGGGGTAGCACTGGAGTCAGAGTAAAGGTCATCCAACACATCAAGCACAGGAGGAATAGCTATGGGTCTGTGTGGTGGCTTTTTAAGGAAAGTTCGAAGGCGCTTCCTGGAATCAGAAAATTCCTGACCTTGCCACTGGAAATGCTCCCTCATGGAATGCAGAACTTCCCCAAAAGAAATATCCTCAGGAGGAGAGGCCGAAGGAATGGAGTCCTCTGCATCTGAATCGTCGAAAGTCTGAAAAGGGGGTTCCTGGGATTCGGAAAGCACAGAGTCCCCAGAATCTTCATCTGAAGAAAGGGGGTCAGGAGGTTCAACCCTGGGCCTCTTATCAGGAGGAGGCTGGGATCCTCTCTCAGGATGGGCCTGGGAGCCTCTGATCATAGAAATTAGATCTGCGGCCAAGGACATAATTTGAGCTTCAGGGTTAGGCTGAGACAAGGTTTTAGCAGAGTGATGCTTGGCCTGGCTTGCAGGCTTGGCCTGGCTTGCTGCCTTAGCACGTGTGTAGGCTTTGATAGACATAGACATGGGAGGCCTGGCAGCCCCACGTGCAGGGGTAACCTTATCCACAGCAATGGTCTCGGGTATTTCCTCGGTTACAGTATCCAGAGGAAAATCAATAATTGGCGTCGGTGTGGCCTCCGGTGTCGGAGGTATCGGTAGTGCAGTGTATTCGGTTCCAAGCGGTGGAATAACCGCCTCAGAGGGAACCGGGGCACTCGCGGTAGGTTTTGGCGTGGAGTTGGAGGAAGTCGCGGGCCGAGGAGGTCGGTCCCGGTCTTTCCGTTTTTTTGAAATATGTGTAGCCGGGTGTTCCGACGGCATAATGTAAGCAAACTTTTGCCAAAAAAGTCTTCAGCGAACTCTGCCCGGCGTCTGAGAGTGTGCTTATTGAAGTGAGTACAGGCGGCACAGGCCGAGACGTCGTGGTCTGGGCCAAGGCAAGGGAGGCAGTAAGAATGGAAATCCTTATGAGGTATTTGTTTACCACAAGACAAACAGTTATTTACTTTTTCAGTTAATTCTGACATCGGCTGAGGCAAGAAAAGGTCCCCAACGGGGTACTTAGCTTTTTGATGTCTTCGGTTTCGAAGAATACAGGAGCTGACCGACCGGCACTTGCGAACTGCTTCTGCTTCGGGCACCGCGCGGCAAGAAAGACTGAAGAAGATGGCGTCGGCTGATGCTTAAATACTCCAGCCACTCTGACGTCGGAGAGAAATGCAACATCAGCCGACGTCGGACCCAGACTTTAGAATCCGGCCGACCGAGGGCTGCCTGAGGCAGGACAACCCATATGTTTTGACTGCAGTTGCATTCTTGAAGAACATCATGCAGTTGTCATACATAATCTACTAATTGTAAAATTCAAGCTGCAGACAAATATAGATGCCCATTTTATATGTGCAATAAAACAGTTTGGGTATACATCATAAAAGCATTACTGTACGCCCAGAAATTGTCTGGAATACACACGCTCTACCAAGGGAACACTATGGTTTGTTAGGTAATGTTTTGTGTCACTTAAAATGTTGTTTATCTTTAAACAAAAGTTTGCATTACTGACCTTTCACTGCATTGCAGCTAAAATTTATACTAATTCAAGGTCAAAAACTCAAGGTAAAGGAAGAAAGTAAGTTTTGCTTATATCTTATTATGGGGGACAGGAAGAGAAATTCCCTTAAAAATGTATTGCTACAGTTATTTCTTAGGAGGCTCTTCTGTCCCCAAAGACTTCAGTTTCACCAAAAAACAATCATGTAAAGTGTGAAAGTCTCCAATGAAGCACACAGGACAATGTATTAACTGACACCCTTTAAGCACAAGAATCAAAATGTCAAGTGTCTTTGAAAAGCAATGTTCAAACTCTAATGCTTGATAAGCATGTGGACAAAGCTCTGCACACAAACTGGCATAGATCTGAGTCACTTGAAGATATGCTGTAATGAAAGCTGCATGCTTAAGTTTGTTGGACATACGTTAATCACAGATATTACAAGTGAGGTATGAATGTCACCGTTAAATTTCTTAAACATTAAAAATAGACATTACATCATAAGAAATATGGATGTCGCAAAAATACACAACAGCTAAGCAACTACAGTGAACAGAAAAGTGCCATAATGTTTTAAGGTGATGTGGAGAAGAAACACACGATCTGGACTAATGTGCAAGTATATATTTACCATTTGCCCTGAAGTGGGGTGAACTGGCTGCTAAGGTGGAGACAGCCACAGTTTTTACTAAAGAGGCAATTTAACAACTATAGAAAGTACAGTACAGAATGCCTAGCCAAGCCACCCCTCCCAAAAGTAAACAAAGACATAATAGTCAAGGTAGTCAGACACCCGCTTGTTAATTCACCATCAGTTATGGCTGCTGGTAATGTGGCAAAGTTTAGAATTATAGTAGGCACAGTGTGACAAACATCCAATTAACCACCCATTGTGAAATCAGCAGCAACGTAAATTATAGTAATGGCTAGGACCAAAGGTGCAAGGTCGCCTATGCCCTGGAGTCCTAGCAAATGTTTCTGAAATAACTACATTTATTCAGGTCAAACAGAAAGGATCTAAGAGATTTCGTAAAAGAAGGCAACTTATCAAGTTTCCTGGTGTTCACTGGGATGTCATTCCACACCACAGGTGCTCTTCTGGAGAAAGTCGTTTCACGTACGCTAAAGGCGAATGGCTGTCCTCGCAGCTGAACACTGTCACTGTTCCTAAGAATATAGGTTTGGTTTCTGAACTGGTGTATGTTTAGGAGTGGGGGACACCACCTGTTATGCAAACTTTTGAAGTTATGTGTTGTGTAGCAGCATTGCTCTTAATATTACAGGTAGCCATTTATTTTTATTCTGAGTAATACAGTGGTGTTCTCTGTAATTAGGTGGGTTGACAAATCAGAGAA
>NC_056747.1:1023998842-1024006342 GCF_019279795.1 Protopterus annectens
CAAGCATCTCCATGGAATCCAAGAAACCATGATCAAATTCAAATAATGTGATACAATGAATTAACTGTTCCTAGACAAACATAATACTCATCAATCTCTGAGAGCTATACAGTAAAAATGCAATACTCAGACATATCTGGGATAGAACATTATATAAAATCATATTAGGAAAAAGCCTTTGAAATTAAACACAAAACATGAAAAATAGGAAGACAAGTATATCCCTAGCTCCACCCAGAATACTTGGTGGAAAACAATCATTGTATGGCCCAGTAATATGCACATTCTCAGTCTGACAAGGAAGATGTGTAAGCATTCTGTAATTCTACCACTTACTCAAGATTTCTAGAAGGATATTTTATGGATTCACCACCCTATCTGTGAAAAAAAATAATTCTGACATCCTCAAATTATTTCTAAATCAGCCCCATCTCTGTTCCGCACTGTGTCTGTTCTTATACAACTTTTTTCAGTGCTGCTGTCCTAGATTTAAAGATTCCCTTGACTTCCCTCTCTTCTGACTCGTCACTAGGTTGCACCCACTGCATTCCTCTACCATCCCTGCATTCATGTGGTCTTTACAATAGACTCTGATTAGTTTTCTTTTAGACAAATTCAACTATGTCCATTTCTGCAGAGATGATTTCCACAACAACACAGGGTACACACAACCCAATGTTTCCTGCACAGGGGGATAACAACATTTTGCTTTCTACTAGTCATGCTCCTTTCTATAGACTTGGCACTCCCCCCCCCCCCCCCCCAGTTTCCTCGGAATTACTCTCCAACTTTAGATAATGCAGCACAATTCTCCAATCTCTTGTCACTTTGTTCTCTCTCCAAGTTTCTGTTCTCAGCCTGGCTTAATTTAAACTGTTCTGCACTAATCCTAAACAGTTATCACTCTGGTCACGCTTCCAGGTTTGGGATGTTCCCTTGTACAGCAATCCTGTTAAAGTTCTTTGCATCATCATCATCATCAGTTTCTGTGCAATGCTGCATTCACACATGAAAACATCTTACCTTACTCCTCTTCCTTCACTGCAACTCCACTGAATATTACTTTCTAACTCCCACAGACAGCCTTTCAACCTGACTGTCATCTAATCCACAATGCTTCAAAGTTTGCTAACATCTATATTCCCTTTTTGCATGGCAGTCAGTTACCTTACTAAACTCTAATTACATATTACTAAAATTTAAGTATTATCCACTACCATAGTGTCACCCAAAAGTAAGTTAAATTCCTGTGACATAATTTCTTCCTGTGAAGAAATTATGCTCTTTACATCCTGTGCTTTGTTAGACTCTAGGCATTCTGATTCTGTCTTTCAGAACTGATTATATCAGCCTATTTTCCTCTAAACACACACACACACACACACACACACACACACACACACACACACACACACACACACACACACTCACACTCACACACACACCAACACTCATACACATGCACATGTACACTCATGTGCACACAGTCTCTAGTTTTCTGTCTCTGTGTAGTTCCTGATTTTCTAAATGGAATCACATTTGCCCTACAGTTCAAAAATTGCCACAAAATCTAACTTCTTATGAGTTGTCAAAAAGAGGGGTCAGAGGAGACGCCACCAACATCAGTATACAATAGTATGTGACAGTGTAGGATGTATTTCACTGTACCTTATCCAGGTGTCAGTAGACAATAGTATGTGGCTATGTAGGATGTACTTCACTGTACTTTATCGAGGTGTCTGTATACAACAGTATGTGACAATGTAGGATATATTTTACTGTACCTTATCCAGGTGTCAGTAAACAATAGTATGTGACTGTGTAAGATGTGTTTCACTTCAGGTGTCAGTACACAATAGTATGTGACAGTGTAGGATGTGTTTCACTCCAGGTGTCAGTACACAATAGTATGTGACAGTGTAGGATGTGTTTCACTCCAGGTGTCAGTACACAATAGTATGTGACAGTGTAGGATGTGTTTCACTCCAGGTGTCAGTACACAATAGTATGTGACAGTGTGGGATGTGTTTCACTCCAGGTGTCAGTACACAACAGTATGTGACAGTGCAGGATGTGTTTCACTCCAGGTGTCAGTATGCAATAGTATGTGACAGCGTAGGATGTGTTTTACTCCAGGTGTCAGTATGCAATAGTATGTGACAATGTAGGATGTGTTTCACTCCAGGTGTCAGTACGCAATAGTATGTGACAGTGTAGGATGTGTTTCACTCCAGGTGTCAGTACACAATAGTATGTGACAGTGTAGGATGCGTTTCACTCCAGGTGTCAGTACACAACAGTATGTGACAGCGCAGGATGTGTTTTACTCCAGGTGTCAGTACACAATAGTATGTGACAGTGTAGGATGTGTTTCACTCCAGGTGTCAGTACACAATAGAATGTGACAGTGTAGGATGTGTTTCACTCCAGGTGTCAGTACACAACAGTATGTGAGAGTGTAGGATGTGTTTCACTCCAGGTGTCAGTACACAATATTATGTGACAGTGCAGGATGTGTTTCACTCCAGGTGTCAGTATACAATAGTATGTGACAGTGTAGGATGTGTTTCACTGTACATAATCCATCAGCTGAGCAAGCCTCTTCCTTTGTACTTTTTCACCTGTTGTTCTCATATTCTAGCTATGGCCACCATGCATGCCTCTCAACCTCTTGTCGCAGGAATTCTGAACAGTGGCAAAATTATTGGGGGTGGTGAAAGACAAATGCCCAAAATCAGGGGCACATTTTTAAATACTACTCGGATAGACTTAGAAAGTTGGTGAATAACAGAATAACGGGTTTTGCATTAGCATGCATTTTCTAAAGGAGAGAAGTCTGAAACTCAAATATTTGTCATTATGTAGTGACTTCAGTCCTCAATGATTTGCCAGAAAACCATCATTTTTTGTAGAACAGACCTTAAATGTACTTATTTTTTCCACTTAGATTTTTCTCACAGACTGCGCTAAGGTTGTACTGTGGTTTCACAGTGTATCCAACAAGTTTCTAAGCCAAGTTTCTCTCATTAGTATGTTTTACCTGAAGCAACTGTTCCCACACAGGAACACATTTTGAGTGATACTAAAGGCATGACTATTAGGATGCTAGATAAACAATTCAGTAATTAATTAAAAGTGGAGAAAGGTTTCATACTGACATAAGTCACTAAGCCTTCTAAAATAAATGCTGATTTATTGTTAGATGTGCTTCACACCTCTGCTAACACACACACATAAAGCAAAGCTGTAGATGCACGTACAAGATTCTGATTTACTGGTAACTTTCCAATATAAAGTGCATTTAATTTGAGAATCTCTTCCACACCTTGACAAATACACAGTGGCTCTTTAGTTTCCTAGAGTTGGGCAGCAGCTCTAACTGAATAATATTAAAGTGCTTAATAGAAATGAGGTCAATAACAAAGCATATCTATAACCCTGACCAAAGTAAGGAGGCCTGCTGACCCCAGCTAGTGAAATGTGTATATTCCCTGGTCATCAGCTAAAACATTGCCTTATACCTGCCTATATATTCATTAATGTCTGCACTGTTGTTTAACCAACTGGTTTTGGATCATATCCTCCCTCAAGGAAAAATGTTAAATTTCAAAGCCAATAGGGGGCATCTATTTGTATTACATATCCCCCCCTCTTTCACTCTGACATCTATAACTACTCTCTGCATTAACCACGTGTTTAGTCACTTCAAATAATTATAAAATAAAAATATTACAGTAATGCAGATAATATCTAAAACCAACATTGCATGTTTCTTGTTTATTTGTCATTTATTAATGCTAACCAAGTTATGCACTAAGGAACAGCAAATTAATAAAACTGCATTTGTATAACTTATACAGAAACACAAATCTAAAACAAGTTCAGAAGAGCTGTCCAGGTGCTGATAAGGGGAAGAAGGTAGTAGTTTCTTACTACTATAAACTACGTTGCTTATTTATACAGTTTGTTGTGTTCTAACATATTTACTCAAACAAACTAGTTAACAGAAGTACTGCTACAGTGTGAAGGCAAGTGGAGATGGGAACATAAGAGCGAAAAGGCAGAAAAAAACAAGAACTGAAGAAAAGAATTCTAATGCAGAAAGTGTAGTACCTCAGACACGTTCCTACCTTTGTGTCAGTATCGATGCTGAGCTGGTGCTAAGCCTCTAAGAATAGATTTCCATCAAATTACCAAAAACACCATTAGCTGGTTTTGTGCGGCAGCAGTCAGACTCAGATAAACAAATGTCTAACCAGTCTGTGACAGGAACTCCAAAGTGGCAATTACTGAGAATGCTGGAATTTCGTCCTGCAACACAAAAGAAAAAGTGCAATTTATAGTTTATGCAATGATAAAAAGGCATTTATTTACAATTTCACATTATAAAATTAAAACGTCAGAGCTACAACTTTTCCAGAGTTCTACTTCGTGTTAAAAATTTTCATTTTTTGACAACAAGAACATCACCTCACGTTTTAGTTATGGCTACTCTGTGAAGGCCCTTATTTCCATTTTAACCACCTAGTTTTTGTTACAGAATTAATCGTTTGCCATCTAATCTATCAGACATTTATCATCAAATCCTTACAAGCTGCCAAATCTCTCTATCCAAGTAGTACCAATGCCAAAGCTGCAGGACTGAAGTACCTAGCAGACTACTACAAATTGGGATTGGGGCCATGGAATCACTCTTCTTCTTCTTCTGACTTTATTTTCTTTCCTGGAATCAAACAAATATGGAAACACATTCCTCTGGAACCATCACTGCATTCCATGTACATGCTTTCAGTATCACCAACACTACAAAATGAAAACTAAAACAAAACCGTAACTACTTATTAAACTAGTTAGATTCTTGTTTTGCTTTTGTAAACAGATAATACTTACAGACACAACTGACTGTTTTGACAGGTAACCAAGAAGTTTAGAACTGTTTAACTGACCTGCTCCGATTACTGTAAGGTAAGCAGCTCTGGGCTGTGGGATTCAAAATCACAACAGAAAGATGTATACTTCATTCACAATGTATCTTACCATAACAAAATCCTGCTGTCCTGCGGTGAAACAGAGTAAAGCTAAGGAGTTGTTCGTACCACATATATTTTGCGTTCAACCATCTGAGAATACAAATCCTAGCAGGGCAAACAATAAAAGTAGTGGTACGAAATTCCAGGACAGCATACAATAAAAGCAGTGGTACCAAATCCCAACAATACATACAATAAAAGCAGTGGTACCAAATCCCAATAGGACATACAATAAAAGCAGTGGTACCAAATCCCAATATGTCACACATGAACAGGAATGGTAATAAATCCCAGCAGGGTATGTGAGACAGGTACAGTACCAAATCTCAGGAGACCACACAATAACAAGAACAGTGCCAAATCTCAACAAGGCACACAACAATAAGAATGGTACCAAATCCCGGGAGATCACACAATAATAGGAATGGTATCACGTAGCAGGGATGGTGCCAAATCCCAGTACAGCACACAGCAAAAGGAATGCTGTCATATACCAAAAGGGCGCACAGTAACAAGAATAGTACCAAATCCCAGAAGATCACACAGTAACAGGAATGGTATGACATCCCAAGAGATCGCACATTAAGAGGAATGGTACAAAATCTCTTCAGATCACATAATAACAGGAATGGTACCAAATCTCAACAGGGCACATAATAACAGGAATGGTACCAAATCCCAGCAGGGCACACAGTAACAGGAATGGTATGACAAAAGATCGCACACTAAGAGGAATGGTACCAAATCTCTTCAGATCACATAACAGGAATGGTACCACATCCCAAGAGATCGCACACTAAGAGGAACGGTACCAAATCTCTTTAGATCACATAATAACAGGAATGGTACCACATCCCAAGAGATCGCACACTAAGAGGAATGGTACCAAATCTCTTCAGATAACATGATAACAGGAATGGTACCGCAGCCCAAGACATCGCACACTAAGAGGAACGGTACCAAATCTCTTTAGATCACATAATAACAGGAATGGTACCACATCCCAAGAGATCGCACACTAAGAGGAATGGTACCAAATCTCTTCAGATAACATAATAACAGGAATGGTACCACATCCCAAGAGATCACACACTAAGAGGAATGGTACCAAATATCTTCAGATCACACAATAACAGGAATGGTATCACATCCCAAGAGATCGCACACTAAGAGGAATGGTACCACATCTCTTCAGATCACACAATAACAGGAATGGTACCACATCCCAAGAGATCGGACACTCAGAGGAATGGTACCACATCTCTTCAGATCACACAATAACAGGAATGGTACCACATCTCTTCAGATCACACAATAACAGGAATGGTACCACATCCCAAGAGATCGAACACTAAGAGGAACGGTACCCAATCTCTTCAGATCACATAATAACAGGAATGGTACCGCAGCCCAAGACATCGCACACTAAGAGGAATGGTACCAAATCTCTTCAGATCACACAATAACAGGAATGGTACCACATCCCAAGAGGTCGCACACTAAGAGGAATGGTACCAAATCTCAGGAGATCACATAATAACAGGAATGGTACCAAATCTCAGGAGATCACATAACAACAGGAACTGTACCAAATCCCAGCAGGGCACGCAGTAAAATAAATGCTGTCATATACCAAAAGGGAGCACAGTAACAAGAATAGTACCAAATCCCAGGAGATCACACAGTAACAGGAATGTTATCACATCCTAAGAGATCGCACACTAAGAGGAATGGTACCAAATCACTTTAGATCACATAATAACAGGAATGGTACCAAATCCCAACAGGACACACAACAAGTAGAATATCAGCAGGATTGGTGTGATGGACCCGATGTACCTTAATCCTGCCTGGCACTCTCTCTCTTTGTTTCCATTTTCTTATACTTTTCTTGATTTTCTATAGAATGGTGAGATGCAGGGTGCAGCTATTAAACACTGGGACTGGCAGGTGAACCGCCATACAAGATTACCACCAAATGACGTTTAGGGTACAGCAAAGTAGAAACGCATTTACAACACGGGATCAGCAATCAGGTATCAAGTATGCATGCATGTGTGTGTGTGTGTGTGTGTGTGTGTGTGTGTGTGTGTGTGTGTGTGTGTGTGTGCACATGTGTGTATTACTTAAACACAAGTGAGAAAATGGCAGATCTGCTGGCACGGAGGGATAACATCCCATGATCCAGGCTACCAGAGTTCATTTCTCTGCTTGGATGCCTGAAGGAGGTAGCATGGGGATGAGAAGACTGACCTGGTTTTGTTGGCTCAACTTTCCATGGTTAGAGAGTGTGGGAGTGCATGCTGAAGGTGCATATTCCTGTAACTGAAGACCCCATACATGCATATGGGTCTGATTTCCCTTGGACAGCTCAGGTGAACAACCATGCAGTGCTGCTTCTGGGTGGTCAGGAACGTTCCACTGATATGAACCCCTTGCAGAAGTGAAGGGCAGTGCATTGTTAATGATC
>NC_056747.1:1024008842-1024016342 GCF_019279795.1 Protopterus annectens
GTCATGAGAATCACTTTCTCCAAAAGCAAAAACGTTAAAAATGTTTCACCAAAAACACTTTCAGTGAAACTCTAACTAAATGTTTTTTTGCAGGAGGGCAAGCCCCCCTGTCATGTGGAGGACACCCCCCTACACAGAGGTAGAGAAAAGGAAATTTTCCACTACTGGTGAAAGCACTTTTGGCAAAAATTTTCTTTGAAACAGCAGTCACCTAAACTGCCATCTATTGACAGACACATTCCTTCCTCCTGTACACCTGCACAACCATGCAGCTTAAATACACCAACTCTGAGATTACTGTACTTCGGATAAAGGAGAAATCCCATGATACCAGAATCAGATATTCCCCTACAGGATATAAAGGATCCATTTGTTCATACTATGGGTGACAACACAGTCTCCTATCTGATCCTCAGGGAGGAAAGAGGTGAAAGTTGTGCTATCATCTGCCAAGAATGTGTAGATTTTTCTGTATATACTCCTAGTCTCTGCTGTCATAGAAGTTTCTACCAAGAAACCATGCATGCCACAACAAATAGGTTTCCTGGCCACATGTTATATCTCTTGCAGCTTGCACATACCGCTGTCCTTGCTGACACTGATGGACCTACATTCTGCAGGTATTGCTACTGCAGTGAGCCAAGCCAGAGTCAGACACTCATTCCCATCCTCCCCCTGTCCAGACATTCCAATTCCATTGCTGCTAATCAAACAGGGGTTGCCCACGGAGGAGTCATGGCATTATCCCGCTAAGCCACAGGGCTGGCAGTGATACCACAACCCTAAACTTAAAAAGAAAAATCCCAGCATCACATTTTCGATGACTACACGTAGCAGTGTGGATTATTAGTGTTTTTTAGCACACAAAAATATATGGATATACTTATGCTTAAGTGTCTGCCAATGAAAACAATGGCAGTGTTAGACTTTTTCTTGTTTGTTTGTAAACAGCCATTTAAAAATTAGTGTACATGCTCCTGCTTGGCTGACAGCAGGCCCCTCTAAAAACAGATGAGCTCAATGGTACCTTTTAAGATACCTGTATCTCACAGGCATGGCCATGGATTGTGGATGTACTCAATATGATTGAAAGACCATAAGATCAAATTCAAGAAGATCGAATCTCACCGGCTTCTCCTCTAGAAGCTGGCATCACAAAAGAAAGTGTTTTTGTAGGGGGTCAAGCTCCATGCATCCCCTGCCTATTATATAACAACTCCACGATCCTTTCACATTGGGAAAATGGCAAACACCAGACCCCAAAAAATACTGGCTTCCACAGGAGATGGCGGTTCGACGTTCTGTAATTCGATCTTCTCAGATATTATCATATGGTGTTCTGATCACATGAAAAAGACCCTGGATGGTAGCTGGTTCCAAATGACTTGTACAAGATAAAAAAAAAAAAAAGAAATCCTACCTGATGTCACTGCATGAGTCTTTGGTACAACCTGCATTCTCACATCTGATGATGTCAACACCTCTTTGAGATAAGCAGTAACCACATCATGTAGGGCACGTTACAGCTTATAAGTTACAATGTGACCCTTTGCAAAACTGCATGAGATGTACCGTCAGTATATCGCATGATTATTCCTTCATTGATGCATGTCCAAAAGTGAAACTTCTGCATGCATGAATACTTGGCCACAGAATTTTAGTTAGCCCACAATGTTTTGAGATACATCCTTAAAGCTACCAGTATGACGTTTTGGATCTTTAACAAAGAATATGACCAACATCTTAAAACCACCAATAAGTGTTCATGGATCTTTAACAAACAGTATTACTATTTTTGTAGATTTCTTTAAACAGACGACAGAATTCAGAAAGTTACCACAAGGTTTACACAAGATTTACACCCCACTGTAATTTTTTTTTGTATTCAGAGACAGCCCTACTCCAACACTGCTTTTGCACCACGGTACGCTGCCTCCACAGTCATGCTAAATGCTAGATGTTAATGAGGCATTCGATGGGAAAGGCACCTACTAATTAGCCATGTGATTGACTGAGGGAGATGTCTGTCAGTTGTCTTAGATGATTAAGGAGGTGTTAATGAGCTGTTTCCAGTGCTCCTGTGATGCAAGGTTTGATTCTCTCCATATCCACTGCCTAAGTGTCTGATTCTGAGGAAGTCACTTAACCAGACACTGATCCGGGGCCAGGTCTTAAAAAGGTCCATGGAGATCATTGCTTTACCCTAGGAAAAAAATAAAATCTTAAACTGGTCCCTCTCTACCAGTGCAGCAACACCACTTTTGGGAAATCGGAAATTTACCCCTGGGGTCTGGTGCTCATGTCTCTGATGGACACAAGCAGTCAGTAAACTATATAAATCAAATTTGTGGGTCACATCTGGGTTGTGTGGCTAGGCTTACAAAGGCCCTAGGGGTCATTTGCCCACTACACATCTATGAAACTATGTGCTGTCCACCAGAACTGCCTACAGTAAAGCATTTACGCAATAAGAGAATTGCTCAGCTGCATTAATTAGCATGGATGCTCCTGACCACTTGTGGTAATGGACATGGCCTTTTGGTGCACGTGTGAGAGAGAGTGTGAGTGTGTGTGTGCATGTGTGTACCAGCGTGAGTGTGCATGTTGGGAAGGTTGCAGTTGGGGGGGGGGGTTAGTGAGAGGGTAGGATAGGTGTGTGTGTGTATATGTCAGTGTGTCCATGAGTGCAATCAGGTGGGATGGGGGCTGTGGGTTGGTGGTTGTCATACTTCAACACACCCCCAGACTAATAAGGAGTGCCTGCAACATTGGATCAGGGGGGTATACTAACCATCAGGGCTAACTTTAGATTAGCATGCCTTAACATCAGTTAGGGGCCTGGGAACCATTAAACAGTAAGGAATAACTTTTTCATCCCCTTCCTTAATGGCACTGAAACCTAACATTGAATGGAGGAGGCAGGGATCACAAGACACGATGGACAACTCTGACGATGTGGGACAGGGAGAATACTAGCCACCAAGGATTACCCTTTCATCCTGTGTCTTAATGGCACATACAAGTAATGTGGGTTGGGTGGAACACTAGACACCAGGGATACTCTACATAGCATGCCTTAAAAGCACTTAATTAAAAAAATAAAAACAGCAAGTTAGTAACCACTAGGTCATGGATACTATAAACAGCATGTCTTAAAGGCACTAAAAATGGGTTCCAACCCTATAACCTTCCACCTCTCATACACAATGTTAGTTCTCAGAACCACCACTAGACACCAGGGATACAATGTGACTAATAAATAAGACTTGGAGGAGAAAAACAAGTAAATTATAAAGTTGAGGAAAATGGCTACAAGCCCTGCACCCTTGCCACAGGAAACTTTAACATTAACCAGCTGTGATGCTAAGCTAGCTAGTGCTGCAGTGTTTTTTTTCACATGCAATGAGGATCTTGGGCATTATTCAATGCCTGCAGCAGACTGTGAGTTACGAGGGAGAGGGGCAGGTAACATAAACTGCACATATCAACCTCGCAGTGCAAGAAATCTATACAAAACCAAAATTAATAGTGGAACAGACATAATCAGCAACAGATTTTTATTATTCCTCCTACAAACTAGAATAACAGCTTTTGCAGTAATACGAGCATGCATTTACTGAGGGCTATGAAGTCAGGATTTACCAAGACAGGAAAGGAGATACTGGGACATTCTGATAATACATGGACAGGTATGGGGGTACAGTGTGTGTGTGTGTGTGTGTGTGTGTGTGTGTGTGTGTGTGTGTGTGTGTGTGTGTGTGTGTGTGTGTGTGTGTGGCAGAGTCTATGGGGTTGCCTGTGCTAAAACAATGCAGAAGAAAATTGGCATACCAGAAGGAGGTTGGCACAATAGTTAAGATATTTGCCTAACAAGCACAAGGTGCAGGGTTTAATTCTCACATGGGTTAATTGGCTAGGCTGAAAATGGCCCACAAGGGCAGTTAGCTTAGTACAAATCTATGAACCTATGAACCTGCCATCTATGTTAACTACCACAGGAAGTAAATACACTAGTGGTAATTAATGGCAATTCAGACACATGCTGATTAGCTGATAATGAGGTCTTTCCTCATTGTGGCTAGTGTGTCTCTGAATCAGACAGTACAGCCACAGTATTACCACAGACCTTAACGCAAGCACTACATTTTTTTCTGACTCCTCTGTAATATGTTACCAAATCAGTATCTTATATTAGAGACACTACTGATTTTTCGAGTAACTACAGCACCTGAAATTTCATAGAGGATGACTATTTAGTCACTTGTAATATTATCTCATTCTATGCACAAACAGAACATGTAACCAAGTCAGCAGCTTTGCACCGTTGACAGGCTCATTATTCAATTGTGTTGACGGGTAACACATAAGTTACCCTGAGATTAGCTGACATCAAAGACATTGTATATTCTTATATCTCTACCAGGGATATGCAACACCATCTAATCTTTCCCAAAGTTATGCCAGTTTTTATGTTTCATGCTTGGAGAATAAGATTTTTTTCAGAATGATTTATTTAAGATATACAGTGTTTTTACAAATGCTTTATCGAAAATACAGTTTTTCTGAGGTTGGACACAGAAGAATCACTGCAGATTTTTACTGGACCTCGAAATTCCAACATGGTGGGATTACATCTAAATTTCTGCCACATTGTTAACTGTGCTTCTTTTTTTATGTGCCGATTTGCCAAAGATGCGGTTCATGATATAATGTTATGCAGAACATATGTAGACAAAAACTGTATATTTTACTAAATTCTATTTTTTTTGAGTAAACTGAGAACTTGAAGTTTCAGAGTGACGTTTTAATAGTCATTACTGATGCTACTTCATTATACATATCAATATATAAATTATAATTATAACTTAGAATCTGTAGCCTAATGGATAAATTACAGATTCTGTTAGCTGCCTGATTCTAACCACTACTGCCTTGAAGCTCTCATCTTTTGCATGCCAAAAAATGATTTTATTTTTATTTATTTTTTTTATTTTACATTTGTTGACCGGGCTAGTCCAGCTGGATTCATGTCCATTTTCAGTGGAGGCCCGAGGAGAAAAGCTCCAAGGATACAAACAAGATAATAAACATAAAGAATGAAGAATAAACACTTTTTACAAAGGCAATAATCAAGAATGCAGTGATTTTAGTACAGGTAATACAAATGTAAAAAGAAGACAAGTGAAACACCTAAGTAAAAGGAAGGCATTAACTGCTTTCAGTACAAAGTTAGGTGTTATGAAGTTCAATGTATAATACATACTTGTTAAACCAAAAAATATATATATGGTATTTTTTTTTTTTTTTAATTTTAAGAGAACACTAGTAACTATAGAGGTATTAAGTTATTTGTAGTCAGATAGAATATTGTAGTGATGACTAGAGAATTATGATAGTGAATAGATGGAAGTAGTTAGTCAGGATTGGTACAAGAGCATAGCCAGAATTTGTTCAGATGTATTAGGAGTTGTTTCTTGAATAGTGGAAGAGTGGCTAGAGAGGAGATGTGTGAGGGAAGATTATTCCATATTTTGCCAACTGAGTTGGAGAATAGGTGGTTTCCTGCAGAGTTAGTGGTTCTAGTAGTGTTAACTTGTAACTTCTCTGAAGAACGTAGTTGTTTCAGGTTATTATAGGGAGTCAGGAGGCTGCTGAGAGCAGGTGTTTTTGATGGTTGATGTAGGATTTTGTGTGCTATTAAGAGTTGTTGATAGATAAGCTTATTAGGAAGTTCTAGCCAGTGTAAATGTTTTAAATTTATACAGTGGTGAGTTCTAGATTGAGATGCTGTAGCAAATCGAGCAATATTATGGTAAGATGTAGTCAGTTTCCTGAGGTTGCTTTTAGAGAGATTAGTGTAAATAGAGGAAGCATACAAAAGGGTAGAGATAAGATGTGATTGGGCTAATGTGGTCCTTGCTTCAGGTGTGAGGAAGGGCTTGATTCTGTACAGTGAACCAATCTTTTTATTAACTGCTTTTATTGTGTTATTGATGCGATAATCATAGTTAAGATTATTATCAATAGTAACACCAAGCAGTTTTGTTGTAGAGTCGGGAGACATGTGGGAATTATCACTTGTAGTAATAGTGAAGTTTAGTTGAGTAGATTTGTGGGTAGGTGAAAAGAGTAATAGTTTGGTTTTCTTTGGGTTCAGGAGAAGACATCTATTCGAGAACCACTGTTCAATGGTTGAGAAGGTTGTTTGTGTGAGTGCCTGGAGTTCTGTTTGAGAGGAAGCTGTACAAATAATGGTAGAATCATCAGCATATTGTATACAGGTAGTGTTTTGGATAGATGATTGGAGATCATTAATAAAGATAGAAACTAAAAGTGGACCTAGTATAGATCCTTGAGGTACTCCTAAGGAGATAGGACATAGAGCAGATAGTGAGTTTTTCCAGAGTACTGCTTGTTGGCGGTTTTCAAGATAGGATGAAAACCAGGTTAAGGAAGAGGAACCCAAGGCAAGGGATTTAAGTATGTGTAAGAGAAGTGTGTGGTTTACCATATCAAAGGTTTTTGATAGGTCTAGGAAGAGAGAAGAGGTTAGTTTATTGTTGTTACGGTTACAGTTGATAGTGTTGGTAAAAGAAAGTAAAGCAGTGGTGGTACTATGTGAAGGTCTAAATCCATGTTGAGTGTTAGCTAGTAGATTGTTATGGAGGAGATGGTTAAGTAGTTGTTTATGTATGCATTTTTCCATGATTTTAGCTAGAGGAGATAATAGTGCTATGGGGCGGAAGTTAGAGAGGTCAGTAGACTTACCTCCTTTGTGTAAGGGTATGATATGTGATATCTTCCAGATAGCAGGGAAAGTACATTCTTTTATGGATCTGTTTATTAGAATAGAGACAGGGTAGGCTATAGCTTTAGCTGCTATTTGCAGGAATTCAGCAGGAAGCTTATCAGCTGAAGGGGTAGTGGGTTTAAGTTTTTGTAAAAGAGATTGTATATAGGAGGTCGATATGGGTTGTAGTTGAAGGGGAGGCAGAGAGTAATTGAAGTTACTTAAAAGGAGTTGAGAAGTGTCAGGTGATAGGTGGTTAGCTAGACTTTGTATGGAGGTAGTGAAGAAAGTATTGAAGTTATTAGCTATTAAGGTGGGATCATCAGGGTCAGACTCCTGAGGGTTAGGAGTAACTGTTTTACCTCGGGGTAAGTAAATTGTTAATACTAGACCAGAACTTTTTTGGTTCATTTCTGGTGGATTGCTGAAGTTCAAAGTAATAATTCTTTTTATCTGAAAGGATGGCTTTTTTGGTGATGTTCCTGAGTTCTCTAAAGGTTTGATGATGAGTTGGGTTTTTAGAGGAATGCCATTTCTTCCAAGATTTATTTCTGAGGAAGATTTTCTGCTTAGTAGTAGATGAAAGCCAGGGTGCTGTTTGAGTTTTTATTCTAATGTTGCGACTTGGGGCATGTTGATTTAGGATTGAAAGGAATGTTGAATTGAAGTGTTCAACAGCCTTGTTAAGTGTAAGATGTTTTAGAGAGGTC
>NC_056747.1:1024026342-1024058842 GCF_019279795.1 Protopterus annectens
CTTCTATGTTCTGGCACCAATGGCGATTATGCTACCTATTGAGTCATGCATGGGTGTGTCTGTGCACATATGTGTGCATTTGTGCATGAGCACAGTGCATGTGTGTGTCTGTGTAAATATGTGTGCATTCTGCAGTAGACTAGCATCTTTTAGAAATAGCCAGGATATGTCTCTCCATTTTATAAGCTCACAGGTAAATACTAGGTTAGCTGCCACTGCAGGCCATTTTAAGCCTAGCCATTTTCACTTCAAAGGTGAGAAGCAAACCCTGTACATTGTGACTGTGAGGTAAACACCTTAACTATTATGCCAAGTCCCAACTTTTTCACATCCATAAAGTGCAGAGCATGCCTCTCAACTTCTTAGATCAAGAAATCTCGATAAAGCAATAAATAATGTGGGGACAAAGGCCCAAAAATAGGGACAATGTTTAAATACTGCTTTTACAAGTTTAGAAAGTTGATAGCATAGCAGGTTTTGAATTAGCATGAATTTTCTGAAGAGTATGAAGTCTGAAACTCAAATGTCTGTCATTTTCTGAATTTTTAATGACTTGACAATACTTTTCCAGAAAAATCACAATTTTATAAAAAACAGACTGACAATATGGGGCAAAAATCTGGACATTCTACGAAAATCTGTACAGTTCAAAGGTATGGTGCAGAGATAGTGTCCAGCCCCCCACAGCCTGAACTGGACTAAGTGACAAGTTGTGGAATAAATGAATGAAGGAATAACTATAAATAATGCAAACACTGTGTTTTTAGTAGAATATAAAAATGCTTTGCTTAGATGTACCAAGGTTAGTAATGTTCCCATGCCAAAACAAGTACACAAGGGGCAAGTCTGTATGTATGAAAAGGCACAACACCTCACTAATTCAAGGATTTGCAAAAACTGAAACCATTGTTTTGCCATTTGGTATATTACTCTCTCTCTCTTTCAGCTTTTCCCTGTTAGGGGTCGCCACAGCGGATCACCTTGTCCGCTCATGATTGGCAGTGGAGTTTTTACGGTGTCAAGTTGCCAGCCCGGCACCCAACCTTCCACAGAAGGCACACACATGCACGCACTCAAGCCTAGGGCCAATTGTAGGGTGTCCAATCCATTTGCAGCAAGTCTTTGGGGATGTGGGAGGAAACCAGAGCACCCGGAGGAAATCCACACGACCACAGGGAGAACATGCAGACTCTGCAGAGAAGACACCCCAGCCGAAGATCGAACCGGACAGCCTCTTGCTGTGAGGTGACAACTCTAACCGCTGCACCACCGCGGCCGTCCTATACTATACTTTGGTATATTACTATAATACCACTGTATATCTTTAGTAGTGAGAAATACGTGACTTACCTACAACTATTTTGGTACAAGGTTATATAATGTACTCTCATTTCAGTGTTGCAATATTTTTTTTCTAGTGACATGCTTAAGATTTGAAAATAAAAAAGGCTTAATTTAAACTGTTTCATTAGCATGGTGTGTTCTGGCATGCTAATTCCAATTTCTGCTATATTCTGCAGTTACGAGAGGATGCAATCATAATGCATAGCAAAAACTAAGAGATGCAGTCCAGTGACCTATAAACTGTGATTTTTTTGGAAGAATGTTCTGCTGCATGATATAAAATACAGGATTTGTATGAGTTAGTCTGAAGTTAAGAAATAAAAATCATTGCCACCTCATACTGTAAATCACTGCACAGCATGTTGTACATAAAAACAGCTTCGGTAGGCAAAGGTAACTGCATGCATTTGTGTGTCATTACATAATCAAAAATGAATAATGACTTTGTATTTATTAAACTTTGTTACTTAGGCCCCTTTCAACCAGAAGACTAGTCAACAGGCATATACATAAAGCAGTTACTTGATATTTATAAACTAATGTTGCACAAACTTCTTGACATTCAGTACAAATTAATGGGTTACAAAGTTTCTTACAGTAAAAAAAAAAAATGATCATGTATGTATGTACAGTTAGACCTCCTTAGAAGCTACAGTCACATGCAATTTTTCATACAAATACCAGAAAAAGAACTAAAACCAATTAGTTTTGTTGAAGGCAATCAAAGTGCTGGTTGCTAAATATGCTTCTGGAAACAGTAAATAAGTAAGTTTTTCTTGAGTATGAGGCAGGCTGCGGTGAGATTTAAGGCTGTCAGGTACTGCACTCCATGATGCAGGGCGGATATTAGAAAACTGATTTTCACCCGAGGCTTTGCAGAAGGGTGGTGTGCCAATAACAGGGCACCATCAGCGGTAAATCGATGGGGTATGTACCAGTAGCCTTGTACTTTGTACCTTGTGGATTTTACTGCAATTGCCTTTTTGTGTGTAATACTTGGATGTTTTTATTTCACCTTGTGGCTGGGCTGTGCTGAGTCGAACGGACTGCACAGTTATCAAACTTTGCTTTGAAAGCTGTGGAGTCTACTCTTTTACAAATATGAAGGGGTCAAGTATTTTAAAGGAATGAGTTTTGGAAAGCTTGTTATTAGAGTTCCAAACACCTTGGAAAACAATCTGGATTTTGGATTATGTGACCCTAAAATCATAGCCAATAAAACACTGACAGGCTAGAGACAAGAATGACCATGTTGTCTGTAAAAAGTGTACAGGCAATGGTCCTAAGATCCGATGGAAGGTAATTAATAAATACGGTGAGGAGTAAAAGGCTGGAATTAATCCTTCGTGAATCCACTTTTAAGAGTATCGGGACTTGAAGATGTATTACTTAAAGCAACTGTGAAGGTATTGTTGAAAAACATAATTAAAACAATTTAACTGCAAGTTCCCCTTAGTCTTTGTTGGTTGTGTCATTGAGAAATTTACTGTCACTGACCACCTCAAAGGCTATCTAAACATCTATGAAGAGATCTCCAATAAAGTTACCATCATCCATGGCTTTACATACTTGGGTTACTTACCTTAAATGTCATTATATGCATGTGTATACATCATCATATGCATACTTATAGTTAAAGACAGGGAACAAAGTCCTACAATGTCTTCTCAATTTACAGTATAAACATTATTTCCCATAAATTCATCCAAAGTTTCTTATATAATTCCAAATCAATGAACCAACTGACAGTTTTCACAATGAACTCCTTACTCCCATTTACTTTCCCTATATATGTGTTAACAAAACTATTCTAGGCCCAACAGTATGGTACCTGCAGGGCCACATCAAAACGTTTTGTCATAATGGTGTTACTCTAAAGTAAGAAAAAATGGTAAACCACAAGCCACCTATACCAAAAGTTTAAAATGTACTGGGGCACATGGTGACTGCGTCAAGTTCAAACATGACAGCTGCTTTACGTGATTTACAAGCCATAAAGAAGGTCAGGAAAATACACACTGTATGGCTTCTGTGGTAGCATATAATATGGAAATAACATTTTCATCAATGTCCGCTAAAAAACAAGGGAGAGGTTATAGTTCATAGATTAGATTAGTACAAAGCTAACTGCCCTTGTGAGCCATTTTAAGCCTAGCGAATTATCCCTTGTGAGACTCAAACCCTGCACTTTGTGTTTGTAAGGCAAACATCTTAACCATTCAGCCACCCTCCCAACCCGAAAAAATATACAGATTTCTTGCATTGGCCGGGAATAATTAAAATTATAATTAAACTTTAAACAGCACAAAGTGTCGTTTTGTGCAGGGTATGAAATTACCACACTTATATACAGCTGTAGCAAACTTGTGTGTCCTCCTTAAATACTATACCTCTTCTGGTATCTACTGAGAACAGTGATAGCTTTTCTAGTCTCTGGTCATATCCCTTCCCCTACATCCAGTGGACCTTTCTGGCAGCTTTCCACTAAATTTCCTTCCAGCAGTCTGATGTCCCTTTCCTTAAATGTTCTCCAGAACTGTACAGAGTAATCTTGGGATAAAATTACCACAGCCAGGCACTGCTGAGACACTATCTGTATGCTTCTGGGGTTTGTCGCCCTGAGGATACACCCCAGCATTTGGTCTGTTGCTGTCACTGCCTTCTCGGTCCGTGTGTGCTGGCCTGATCCTAGCGTGATCAGCACAGCCCGATCTTTTTCCTGTTCTGTTGGCATTGCTCCCCCTCCTCCTAGATGCAGCTCAGGTATAATATTCTACATTTCTCTGCAATGAACTTCTACTGCCACCCTTCAGCCTTCCTCATCAGCTTTCTAAATTCTTCCATACAGCCCCCTACGCCACGCTGCCACTCTCTCTACATCAGTAAATTGGATATGTGTTCATGTCTATACATAGAATGTATCCACTTATTCCTCTGTTTGTTTGTCTTTTTGGCTTTTTCCTGGTAAGAGGTCGCCACAGCGGAACTCCTGTCTGCTAATGATTGGCAGTAGAATTTTATGAAACGCCGAGGTGCCAGCTCGACGCCCAACCTTCAATGAAGGCACACCCATTTACGCAAGCATGTCTTTTGAATGCTACCCAACCACGGGGAGGACATGCAGACTCCACACAGAAGGCACTCCGAAGCCATGCCGAGAATCGAACGGGAGAACCTATTGCTGTGAGGTAACAACGCTACCGCCGTACCACCATGGCTTATCCATTTCTGGCTAATATACAGGTTCAAAAGCTGCACATCCAAAATGTCGAATCCTGCCACACACAATACAAGAATGTATTAGCACACGTTCCTGTACCCATCTCCAAGACCATTTTACTACGTTATGTCTTAATCTAACTAACTCTAGCCCATAAGCTTATTCTCAACCCCTCCCTCTGTCCCTCCCTTTCCTCTGCCTTTAAAAAGCACCTACCTAACAGAGTTCTAAGGTCAAATATCTACTAGAAGTGCACAAACCTACTCATCCCCCAGGCAAAAACCTTCTTTCCTTCAGCCTCACTCGCCTCTGGAACTCCCTACCTCCACTCATCCACACCACCTCTAACCACTCTATCTTCAAAAAGTCTCTTTTCTTACATCTAGCATCACAGTGGGAATGCTCTTGCTCCCACCCCACATAACTAACTCTACTTAATCTCCTTCAATACCATATCCTACTTTACGTAGCTACTATGTTTGTTAGCTAATCTGTATTAATGTTTACATTTATTCTATTACCAGTAGGTTTCTTCTTGATGTATATAGACTGTATTCTATATGTGATTAGTTTTATTTTTATTCTGCCTACATAGTATTAATAACTCTCTGTACCTAGATTGTCACTGTCAAATGTTGAATGTATATTTTGTTTTGGAGCTTTTCTCCCCAGGACTCCATTGAAAACGGGTTCTTTATGGCCCAATGGACTATCCTGGTAAACCAACTGCAATAAATAAGTAAAATAAATAAATAATCCAACAGAATTTTTTTTCTGCACTGATCCCTAGGAGATTCCAAACGACTTGCTGAGCTTCAACTCCACTATTTCAGACCACTCCCTTGGACTGTTCTAGTAATCCAGATGAACAAAACTATTCTAGCTGTTTAATCTGAATGTCTTAATGCAAACAAATTTAATATTAATTTATTTCTGCAAACCTATGCAAGACATATGTTTAAATTCCTCTAACTGCATTCTTATCCACTGTCAGTTGAACACCATCTGGTACCACTACTTTGTCTGCTTTAAGTCTGATCAGCTGTTCCAGGACAATATGAGTCTGCATGGAAGACCAAACGTCTGTCCCCTGTTCCAATATGTGCTACACTCTGTTTCTGACTGCTAGTCTGCCTACTGTTCCATTTACATGTCAAGTACCCTTAAAACATTTCATCTCTCTTTCTGAATCCGCTGCTATTCCCTCTTTGTCTAGACCATGGCATTTAAAAAGGCCATTCCTGTACAGTGAAGGTTATTCACGAGACTGGTGGCCCACTGACATGGAGGTCCAGTGTTTTCCCATGGTGCCAATCACTCAGGTTCATTTAGCATACTGCAGGCAGCAAGGCTCTATCAACATCTTGCTTACCTTGTGTGATGAGTCATGGGGGGAGTTAAAGACTTGGTCTTAAGCTACAACAGTCAACTCTCACCCTACAACAGAATGACTGGAAGGTGACAGGTAGGGATGATAGACAGAAAGTCAACACACATGCATACAACTAACTGGGAGGTAAATGTGCAAATGTACATTTATTCATGTGCCGGGGTTGGGGTTGGGGGGGGGGGACTCTGCTGTCTCATTCTGTGACTTCTTTTAATACCATAAAAGGTCCGCTTTCCACTTAAGACAGCTCATTATTTACTGAACTACTGATAATTCTGTCTTTTAAATATACTTATCATTGTATAAGTTATGTTATTGTTACACAGTGACCACTCTTTAAAAGGTCCAAGCAATCTTACCTCTATATTAGCAGTTAATATTCTACAAGAATATGATTTTTGGTTTCATGACAGGAAAATATGCCTTATAGAAACATCCTGCCATTTGTCTTTTTTTTTTTTCTTGACTTGAGATCAGAATGATTTTGATTTTCAGGCCTCACCCTAACTTCACCTATAGCAACAGAGTTTGATGCCACAGGTAATGCTCCCATTTGACAAGCCTCTCCCTCCAGTGTCTAATTATAATTTCCTTAATGACAATTTGCAAATGTCCATACTGTTTTTTTAAGGGTAGCAAGGAGTTATTTTGTAGTAGTATAATAACTCCCTGCTACCTTTGAAACCAAGGCAGAGTTTCACTATTTACAGACTGTCATTAAGTGATCACACCTGGCATGTCTTACACCAATTTAGATATTAATGCAGCTAACGGTACACTGCACTCTATACCTGACTCAGATGACCAGGTAAAACAGCTTGCAGCTAACGGTACACTGCACTCTATACCAGACTCAGGTTACCAAGTAAAAAGTACAGTTTTGTACCTACCATAAATGTAGATGTTCGAAGATCCACATTGCTGCAGTCCTTACACTTGGGTAGTCCGCTGTCCTCGGTCGGCCCGAATATCAAAGTATTAGGCTGACGTCGGTCAAGGCGCTTAAGACTGACATCAGGACGTCAGGGTACAAATGCGCATGACCGACGTCATATCCTCAGTCTTTTCTTGCCCCAGATGTCAGAAGACCCTAAAAAGAAAGGTCAAAACCAAAAGACAGCAAAAAACAACCAACCACCCTTGCACTAATCATATGTACAATATATACAATATCCACAATATTCACAACCCAAACCACACAACCGCCTCTAACCACAGAGGGAAAGGAGGGAGGGTAAATTGGACTGCAGCAATGTGGGTCTTGAACATCTACATTTATGGTAGGTACAAAACTGTACTATGTTCTTCATCTCACATTGCTGCAGTCCTTACACTTGGGTAGAATCCCAAAGCAGAGGTAAGGGAGGATGGCAAAACTATAAAGCAGTAGGAGCTGCCAAAATGCCCTGTAAAATTGCAGTGGCAAAACCAGCCCTAGATTTAGAGTAAAGTGGAAGGTGGTAATGCTTAGAGAAAGTATGCACTGAACTCCAAGTAGCTGCCTCCAAAATATCTTTAGTTGCCAACCCCCTTAAAAAAGCTGTAGAAGTGGCAGTAGCCCTAGTGGAATGAGGCCTAATCCCAGCTGGAATCTCCTTACCATGATGGGAATAACAGAAAGCAATAAAAAAACCCAATCCACTTAGAAATAGTTTGTTTTGACACAGGCTTGCCCTGAGAACCCAAAGCAAATGAAACAAATAACTGCTGAGACTGCCTGAACCCTTTAGTTCTGCTCAAATAATATCGCAACTGCCTGTGTATATCCAAAGTGTGCAAAATCTTTTCCCCATTATTTTGGGGGTTTGCATAAAAAGTAGGCAAATGAATAGTTTGGTTTAAAGCCACACTAGAAACCACTTTAGGCATAAAGGAAGGATTAGTACGTAAAGATACCTATCCTTATGGAAAATTAAGAAAGGCTCAACCGCCATAAGGGCCTGTAATTCAGAAACCCTTCTTGCAGAGGTAATGGCCAACAAAAAAGCAGTCTTCCATGATAAATATTTCAACTCAGCAGTAGCTGCAGGCTCAAAAGGTTGTAGAGTGAGTTTCTCCAACACAAAATTGAGATCCCAAGCAGGAGTAGGAGCTCTACGTGGGGGTCTTATATTCTTTGCCCCTCTAAGGAATTGCTTAAACAAAGGATGAGAAAACAATGGTGGGTCACAGTCATAGTGAGCAGAAATTGCTGCAGCATGAACCTTAATAGAAGAGAAGGACAAACCTTTGTCCAGTAACTCAGCAAGAAATTGAAGAGCCACACTTAAATTAGGCTTAGAAACATCAAATTCCTTTGCTGCACTCCAAAACAAAAATCTCTTCCATTTATCTGCGTACACTTTCCTTGTACTAGGCCTCCTGGCCTCCAAAATAACATTCAAAACTTGCTGTGGAAGCTGAGACCCTCCAGGGTTTAAAACAGAATATGCCAGGCTGTTAGGTGAAGAGAGTGAAGTTTGACATTGAGTAAATGACTGTTCTCCTGAGACAGCAGGTGTGGAATCGAAGGCAAAGGCCATGGAGGCTCCGTACCAGACTTCTCAGTAATGGGTACCAGTGCTGTCGAGGCCAATCTGGAGCTATTAAAATCATCTTTGGCTTGTCCTGTCTGACCTTTAGAAGTACCTTTGGGAGTAGAGGCAGAGGTGGAAAGGCATACACATGAAGATTGCTCCAATTGAAAGAAAGAGCATCCACTTTCCAAGCTGTGGGATGAAACCTTTTTGTGCAAAACTTTGGCAGCTGGTAGTTTAGTGGAGAAGCGAACAGATCTATGTCTGGAGTTCCCCATAACACTGTCAATTTCTGAAATACACGAGGATCCAATTTCCACTCGTGGGGATCCATAATTCGTCTGCTCAACACATCTGCTAAGGAGTTCTGTGCTCGGCAGAAACCTTGCCTGAAGATTTACCTGTAAACTGAGAGCAGTCTCCCACAAAATCATTGCTTGTCTGCATAGAGGATAAGAATGTGTTCCCCCTTGCTTGTTGATGTACCACATGACAGTTGTGTTGTCTGTTAGAACCAACACCTGCCCTGGAAGAAGTAAATCCTTGAAAGCTATTAATGCAAATTGGACTGCTAACATCTCCTTCAAGTTGATATGTAGATGTTGTAGTCTGGCAGGCCACGTGTCTTGTATCCACTTTCCATTTAGATGAGCTCCCCAAGCTTTGTCTGAGGCATCTGTGTTTAGAATCTGACTCGCCTCTGGCCGGGTCACAGAGAGTCCCTTGTTTAGGTGACATTCCTGAGCCCACCACAAAAATTCCTTTTGAATGCAAGGTATTATCTGAATGACAGTGTCCATATCTTGGCAGTGCTGTGTCCATACATTTTTGAGATACCATTGTAGCTTCCTTATATGCAGTTTGGCATTGGGAAGCACCAGAATACAAGATGCCATGAACCCCAAGGCTTGAAGGACTGTCCTTGCAGTCAGCCTGGACTGATGAGACAATTGATGGAAGTAAAGGGAAAGATTCTTTTTGTTTGTCCGGGGTCAAAAAGGCCATCTGGGATGCTGTATTCAGTCTCACACCCAGAAAGCACATGTCCTGAGAGGGTACTAGACTGGACTTTATTTCGTTCACAGAATACCCCAGGCATCTTAGCACTGCTATCACATATTGCAAATGATGAAGAAGTTCGTCCTTTCCTTGGGCCAGAATCAGGCAATCGTCCAAATAAGGATAGATCTGTATTCCTTTTATCCTGAAGAAAGCTATCACTGGAGCCAGAACCTTCGTGAACACTCTGGGCGCAGTAGATAAGCCAAACTGCAATGCAGAGAACTGATAATGAGAAGTCCCAGCTCGAGCGCAGATACTTCCTGCAACTTAGCCTGATAGGAACATGAAGGTAAGCCTCCTTGAGATCCAGAGTCACCATCCAGTGATCTTTGCCCAGCAGAGGTAAAAGCTGTTGTAACGTCAACATTTTGAACTTGGGAATGTCCAGATAAGTGTTGAGGATAGATAAATCCAAAATTGGTCTCCACGTGTTCCCCTTCTTTGGTACTAGGAACAGGCGAGAATAAAATCCTAGGCCCACTTCTGGCAGAGGGACCGGCTGTATGGCCCCTATTTGAAGCAGCAGAGAAATTTGTTTGTGAGCCTCTATTCTTTGCTGAGGAGGAACGTCTGGCATGCCTTTGAAAGGAGGCAAGGTATGGAAATAAAACTTGTAACCTTGGTGTATGATATCCAATACCCATCTGTCCTGGGTAATTAAACTCCAATTTTCTTTGAAGAGTGTCAACCTTCCTCCCAAAGGCGCTGCCAGACAAGAAGGCTCTGGCAGCTGAAAAGGTAGGTCATTGGGCCTGTTTACGAAAGGACTGGCCCCTGCCCTCACCTGAAGACTGTGCAGGTGAACTCCCTGTTCTAGGTCTGAAAGAGCCCTGAGCCCTGCCCCTACCACGTCTAGATCTTCCCCTAGACTGTGAATCATAAGAAGGGTACATCCACCCCTTAGCAGGCCAATTCCTACTAAACTTCGGAGGCTGAACTTGCAAAAAATCTTTAACAGCCTGCATAGACTTAGCCTTGTCTTCCATTTTCTTTAAGACTGCCTCCACAGGTGAACCAAACAACACATCAGACTGTAAAGGAGCATCTAAAATCCTTGTCTTAACATGGTCAGATAAATTCTGATCCCTCAGCCAGGCGTGCCTGCGAAGAACTGACCCAGTGGCAGCCACCCTAGGCGAGGCCTGTACAGCATCAAAACCACATTGTAAAGAATGCTTACCCACCTGTTCAGAAACATGTACCAAATCTTGTAATTCTTTACACTCAATGCCTTCCGCCAGAGCATCTACCTTAGACTTCAATTGAGAAAGAAGATAGTTTTGATATTTCAACATGTGAAACTGGCAATTCAAAGCCCGCATAGCTAAGGTGGAAGAAGTATAGACTTTCTTTCCCCATCTATCCAAAGCTCTGGCCTCTTTATCTGGAGGAACCGGATTTTTTACAACAGAGGCCTTGACGCCCTTAGGTCCCTGACTAACAGTTTCTGGGTCCGCCCTAGGACTCTATTTATAAAGATATTTATGAGCTTCAGGCACCCTGTAATACCTGTCCGGTTTAACAGGAGCAGGAGGCAAAGAATCAGGATTAAGTGAAGCCTCTGCAAACACATCTTCCACAACATCCAGAACAGGTGGTATAGCCAAAGGCCTATGCTGGGGTAAAAGCAAAAATTCCCTAAGCCTTTTCCTGGAATCAGAGAAGTCCTGACCTTCCCACTTAAAATGTTCCCTCATGGAATGAAGAGTCTCTGAAAAAGAAAAATCCTCTGGAGGAGAAGCAGAAGGAGTAGAATCATCCACATCAGAATCAGAATAAGGAGAATACTCCTGCAAGTCTTCAGCCGAAGACTCTGAAACATCGAAGCCTGCTCAAAACTCCCCAACTCTGGTTCCACCCTAGGCCTCTTATCAGGAGGGGCAAAGAACCTCTAATCAAAGTAATTAAATCTTCTGCCATTTTAAGCATGTGCTTCTTGGGCACAGATCCTGATGAACTAGGAGTGACACCAACAGAAGCTAAACCTGGCCTGCCTCTGGGAGAAGCCTTGGAAACAGAAGGAGAGGGCCTAACCACCCTAGGAAGGGAGGAGTACAGTAACCTGAGAAGCCCCTTCAACCTGACTTGCCTCCTGAGAGGCCACATCCTGCAATATCAATGTCTCCCCCTGGGACTCCAGAGAAGCCTCCGGCGGAACCACGGTTCCACTGACACCTCTAAAGAACCGGCGTCCGGTGCGGACGACTCTTCTTGCCTGGGTTTAGCTACTTTGTCTTTGCGCTTCTTGAAGAAGCGGGCGTCGGAGCATCCGGCGGCATATTATAATTGCACCGCTTCCGAAGACCAACCTGGCACAATCTAACCTTCGCAATAGTGCGCTTATTGAACCTAGCACAAAAGCGACACCCAACAACGTCGTGCTCAGGCCCCAACCAAGGAATACACAAAGTATGATAATCTCTATGCGGTATCTGTTTCCCACAAGAAATACAGTTATTCACTTTTTCTGACATCCGGTAAACCACTGAGGCAAGAAAAACTAAAATATTCTAGCGAGTACTTAGCCAACTTTGACTCGGTCTGAAACTCCGAATTGAAAAATTTCAGAACGCCGAACGGCACTTGCAACGCTGCTTCTGCATCGGACCATGCGGCAAAAAAGACTGAGGATATGACGTCGGTCATGCGCATTTGTACCCTGACGTCCTGATGTCAGTCTTAAGCGCCTTGACCGACGTCAGCCTAATACTTTGATATTCGGGCCGACCGAGGACAGCGGACTACCCAAGTGTAAGGACTGCAGCAATGTGAGATGAAGAACATCAGCTTGCAGCTAACAGTACACTGCACTCTACACCAGACTTAGGTGACCAGGTAAAACAGCTTGCAGCAAACGGTACACTGCACTCCACTCCAGACTCAGGTGACCAGGTAAACCAGCTTGCAGCTAATGGTACACTGCACTCAACACCAGACTCAGGTGACCAGGTAAAACAACTTGCAGCTAATGATACACTGCACTCTACACCAGACTCAGGTGACCAACTGCCTTGTGTGCAGCTTAACACTAAACTCTCTGACTGATGGTGCACAGTAATAATTTTGTGCACAGAAAATCAGACAACAGTCTGGACCTTTTTTTTTTGGGGGGGGGGGGGCAAATCACAGTTCAGAATATTGCATCTATATGTCAATCTCCACTCTTGGCTATGCCACCAGTTTGCCACCACAATGTTAGGCTTTATGGACAACTACACAAAACGATTGTACTCCAAGAAACTCGCTCACAGACTCCCAACAAATGTAAAAGTTGTTAATTTCTTAAGCGTTCACTTCACAATCCACTTTTCGTTGAGTATACCTTACTCAACTTCATCAGATACAAGTATAAATGAAATTAAATACAAAATGTTACAAACAGGCACTCCATTTGAACTCGTAACCGAGTCACATGCTAGACGCTTTCAACACTGTTATTGGTTAGATGTTTGTATCCAACTGCTCCATTGTTTTAAAAATTTAAAGATACATTGTAATGTTTGTTTCTATGTCAAACATGTTGTCTTCTACAGATAGCTACATAATATAATGCAAAAGCACACTTGCTGACACTATAACTTTTTACTAAACAATGTGTGTTAAAAAAATATATATTAAAACAATGTGTATTTGTGTATAAATAAATATATCCTAAAACGTTTAACATGTTAAAAAGTAACCTCCTTCAATTGCGCTACAAAATGTAGCTGTTTTATTCTTCATACTAGACATCACTCAATTAGCCAACATACCTCGGGTTGTGTGTTTAAGAAAAAACGAGCCTTCTTTCACTACTCTACAAGCTATCAAGAGTTCTGGGCATTCCATTCCCCACAAACTAACTTTGCTTTGTTTCAACCCAGCTTTAACTTTACTTTGATGGGAGAGGAGGGCCTGAGTCACTCAGACTGGAAAGAAGTGAACTAATCTGGCAATTGAGACTCAGTGCCTGTCAGTTTCTAGGTATTAATGAATTGAGCTCAATTATGTGTATTTTACATTTAAAGAACTTGACCAGATAACATCGATATGAACCCTTTCCTTTTTAGTAGGGTTCTATCATCCATTATACATTATCTATTTTTAGTACCCGCAGTGAGTGATTACTCACTAATGGTGCATACTCACTATTTTTCGCAATCTCATATGATATATATATTATAACATATTTTTTGACTTGATTAACATTCGTAGTAATGTTTAGAGCGTTGGAGCGAATTTTTGCTCTGTGGCTCGTACACTCTAAATGCACAGATGCTCTTGTTATCTAGCAGTACAACAGCTTTTGTATTATACACATATACAGATAAATATATGTATCCTTTATTATTGTATGTAACTCTATGATTTCTTTTGGAAGGAATAAGGTGTTGGAAACGAGCTGTTTAAGTGTAATATATGTTTATCTAGCACCTAAGGGCAAGATAAAATAAGTAAATGAAATGTATAGCACATACAATTATATACAAAATTAAGGATAGCAATTAGCTGTAGTATGATTTATATCGTGTAGAAACATAGTTTTCACACTATTTTGTTTTTAAGGGTTTGTAAAGTTAAAGCTGGGTTGAAACAAAGCAAAGTTAGTTTGTGGGGAATGGAATGCCCAGAACTCTTGATAGCTTGTAGAGTAGTGAAAGAAGGCTCATTTTTTCTTAAACACACAACCCGAGGTATGTTGGCTAATTGAGTGATGTCTAGTATGAAGAATAAAACAGCTACATTTTGTAGCGCAATAGAAGGAGGTTACTTTTTAACATGTTAAACGTTTTAGGATATATTTATTTATACACAAATACACATTGTTTTAATATATATTTTTTAACACACATTGTTTAGTAAAAAGTTATAGTGTCAGCTAGTGCGCTTTCGCATTGTATTATTTAGTTATGTGTAGAAGACATGTTTGACATAGAAACAAACATTACAATGTATCTTTAAATTTTTAAAACAATGGAGCAGTTGGATACAAACATCTAACCAATAACAGTGTTGAAAGCGTCTAGCATGTGACTCGGTTACGAGTTCAAATGGAGTGCTTGTTTGTAACATTTTGTATTTATTTTCATTTATACTTGTATCTGATGAAGTTGAGTAAGGTATACTCAATGAAAAGTGGATTGTGAAGTGAACGCTTAATAAATTAACAACTTTTACATTTGTTGGGAGTCTGTGAGCGAGTTTCTTGGAGTTCAAGTGTTTTGTGTTGGGTCAGTAGTTTAAGTTTTTTTATCAGTTTATGGACACCTACTCATTCGATGAGGGACCAGTGCACTACGTTACCTTGCAGCTCAATGACGTTACTATGGAGTTGTTCATAAGAGCTCCATTCAGTGCTTTAGCTGTGAGTTGCTAATAGCAACTCTGTTAAAATGATCGGGGGGGGGGTGCTATAATATGCAAGTTGTACATCCATCTCAGCATACACACACACACACACACACACACACACACACACACACACACAGCAAATCAGCATCAATGGCTGCTCAGAGGCTATTACCAAGACGGCTTCCAAGCACACTGAGCTGACATCTATAGAAAGTGACAGAGCTACATATAAATCATTCACATGAAAGTCTCTAACATCTGCTTTCATAGTGACATCACAATGATTATTGTTATATTCCTCCTGCTCTTCTCTTGCACTAACTACTTACGCAAGCAGGTACATGTCCTTCCCTCCCCGTCTCTCCTGTTAAATATGGGATTTGATATGGATATATATATATATATATATATATATATATATATATATATATATATATATACACCAGCTGAGATTTATGTTTGGTCAGCTACTTTTAAAGTCTTAACTTTCTACATTTTATAAAAGTCATACCACAGCAGGACTTATTTAAAATAGCAAGTGACAACTAAATTTTAAACATATATAACAGATAAAAATTCTGAATTTAAAAATGAAATCCATACAAGCAAAAACTCACAGACTGCCCCACATGTGCACCAACTCAACAATCACATCCAACCTGCCAAAACTCTCAGCAAATGCATAATGTATATATATATATATATATATATATATATATATATATATATATATATATATATATAAAATACATATATGCATGTATACATATACATACATACATGTACACACACACACACTTACATATATATGTGCACACACACACACACACACACACACACACACACACACACACATATATATATATATATATATATATATACATATACACACATGTATGCACACGCACACACACTTTTTTATATATAGGTTCACTTTATAATTTCAAAATACTGAAATCCCGAATTTCAGTATCTCAAACTTATAAAGTCTTACGTTGAAAATCGCGAAAGTGCATAATCGCGAATCTGAGTATCTCGAATTCGCGGTTATGGCTTTACGGTGCATTGCGTGTGGTGTTGTGACTGGATGGTGTTTCGTGTTGTGTATTGATTTAGGTATAATTTAAGGTAAGTAAGAGTTTTGTTAGGGTTTTGTGTGGGAGTTTGAGTGTGTGTGAATGTGTTTGTTAGTTGTACGTGTGGGTTAGGGTAGGCAGGTGAAAGCATGGGTGTGTAAGTGTTGGATGTGCTGGTGTTTGTATATGTGTGATGTTTGTGTGTGTGCGTGGGGCTGTAGAATGTGTGGGTGTGAGTTTCCTTTGTGTGTGTGTTTGTGCGATCTCGGAGTTGGTATATATAAATATTAGGGGTGTAGGGGGGCTCAGCCCCCTACTTATATGTAGTGTAAGTTTATTTGTTTGTGTTTTTGTGTTGGTGTTTTGCTTGTTGTGGTTTGGGTTGGATGATGTATGTGTTGTGTGGTGTATGGTGTGTTTCTGTTCGTGATATTGTGTTTCGTGATTGTGTAGTTTTGGGATTTAGGCCGTTTGACTTTATGGTTTCAAAATACTAAAATTCGGGATTTCTGTATTTTGAAATTATAAAGTGAATCCATATATATATATATATATATATATATATATATACATATACATATATATATATATATATATATATATATATATATACATATATATATATATATATATATATATATATATATATATATATATATATATATATACACACCAGTACAATGTGTTGTTTCTTTGACTACTATGTGATAAAGAGACATATACATTCTTGTTACATCAAATCATTGAAATGGGCTAAAACACGGATCCTGTGCCAAGTCCAATCTCCGATTTCAGTGCTTCTATGCATCCGTTTTAGTGCACTTATAAAAATGGGAGTCTATGAACTGTGCTTCATCAATTAGGACTTAACGATACTGCTGACTTAGGAATATGAGTGTACAACAAAATAAACAAAGTAGAAGAAATGAATACAAACAAACATGAGAAACAGAGTATACATGCATACGGAGGAAATATTCTTACTAAATGATCTGGTTAGTTATCATGAGAATGAGAGTATAACTTCAGTCATCTGTTAAAAAATGGATATTACAGTTAATTATTTACAGTATGTAGTCTACAGAGACAATTAGGTGGTTTAACAGGAAAGGTTTGGAGTGTTACAGAACAGGATTAGTAGAACTCAATTTATATGTGGGGAGTACTTTTTTTTCAAACTGTATGACTTTGAACTGCTACACTTCACCCATCAGTCAATGAAGCAATATCGAAAAATACTGCCCTGTAATATCAGTCACTGGTAACCTTATATCTCTGCCAAATACCTTACAGTGAATATCAGGTACGCAACATAGTTGAAATTGAGTACATCTCAGCATCATAGAAAGTGGTTAAGAGCATCATCATTTCTCTTGCAAGTAAAAGTTCACAAAAGCCTTTTTTGTGTTATTTTTGGCTAAGTTCATCAAATATGTGTAGTATGTACTTGTGAGAAACAAAGCAGTACCCTTCTTTACTGAAAGGGTTAGATAGGACATGTCATGTCCTTGACTGCTGGTGTCTGGTATGAGTTAAATAAAATATACTTTTACAAAGAGTGGTGGAATATTTAGACATATTTAATATATATGTATTCATTGATTTGTATTTATTTTAAATGCTCTATTCAAGAGTGAATTTGCAGGCATAGTCTGGGCCAAAACATTGAAGACTTCAATATGGTAGTAAAGAAAAGTAGAAAGAATAACCAAGAAGTAGAAAACTATACATTTCAAATGCACTAAGATGTACAAAAACATCTAACAATTGGAAATTTCAAATATAGTAAAATTGGGGCTTCCCTGAAAAGAGGCCACTAACCTACTGAATCTAACTCAGTCAACAAACGGGTACATAAAATAAAATAAACATAGAAAAATATAACACCTTCTCAAGTCCTCCTGGCTTCCATGTCAATGTAATATATATTACTAACCAAATTAAGACTCAGGTCCCTGCCCAATAATGATACAGTTTGTGGCTGGAATTCATAAGCAATACTGGCGATGATACTGACTAACCAGTTTGTTCTACACAATCCACAACCAAACAAAAAAACACACAAAAAACATGCTGGATAATGTAAACCTTCCCTACAGGTGAAGCACATTCCTGGGGTGTTAGACAGTTTACGTGTTGCACCAACTTCCCCATCAATCAGAACATTGTCTTGTCCATATGAAAACTGAACACTTACGGGCTAGATGATCTTCTGATTACGAAGCAATCAACAAAATGGGAGTATTGATCAGCAGTTACCTTCTTGTTAATGCATAGCACTGTAAGGTATAATGGATGCATGTCTTACAGCACCAAACAATAACATCATCTGCACCTCACCCAATATAAATATGCTCTGTGCATTGAAACACCATCTGTTCATTCACTAATGACCTATTTATCTCATTTTATTCTGGGTTTGTTTAAAACCATGGAAATGTGTGAGCAGACTCCTAAAACAACTGGAGAGCCCTGTAGTTTTAACATTTTGTACTCAAAAAAAGTCCAAAAAGATCCTACAAGACTAAATTTACAATATATGGACAGTAATTCACATTTGATTAACCGTGGCTTGTCTCTCTCACAGAGATGCACTATTTTTGTTTTAGTTTTTTTTTTATAAATTATTTTTTTATAAACACTGACTTCATTTTATACTAATATTTATGTACAATGGTGGTACCGGAACTGCATTCCATTTCAAGCCCATATCTAAATAAATAAATGCATAAAATAATTTTAAAATTCCAGTGTTGTGCTGTAGGTGAGTGCTGATTCATCAAATTGCCTGTAGGGGGTGCATACTGTATGACTGCATCCTGCAACTGTCGGGCACCCCCACAGGTACCAGTTTCACTACTTTCCACCCACTATCAAAACAGATATTGGCTCTCCATGACCCTGAAATGGATTAACTGGGTAATTGGAAAATGAATTAAACTACTCTGTTCAGTCTATAAGAAAAATTATAAATAAACCAAATGAGTTCCCAAAGGAAGTAAAAATAAACTCAAAATATAAAGTTAAAAATGTCTGCAAACCCAAAGAAATGCAGCATTAGGTATTAACAATAAAATTCCCAGACATGAAACTTCACAAAACAAAGTGCACAAATTCCGCTGGGACTGACTGCATGTTCCCTATTTCTGTAGCAGTGGACACTTGCTGTAAGTGGCTGTTCTACATATGTCTATATTTTGCAACCATGCACATTTTGGAGACTTGCCTTTTTATTCATGTCTCTGAGGTGCTTTGAAGTAACTGGTCACTTATTTTGACTCTGCAGTAACATCTGACTTCTACCGCCGTCTGATAAAAGATGTAACAAACTGAATACATCTCTCAAGACACGCACTGACACTGGATTAATCAATGCCAGCAAATTAAAGATGAGATGATCACAAATACAGCTCAAATACAACAAAATCTATAAAGAAAAATGTATTATCTGTTTACATTTTCTAAAGCAGCAAACTGATTAGCAATAAAAGGCATTATGTTGGTAAAGTGATATTTTTAGCTCTGGATTGCTTATTACATCATCAACATTCTGCTCTCCCTTATCGGTAACATCCTTATTATCGATTAGGATCAGTGAGAAGCTGCAAAGATCAGCCACCTGTGATGCTTATGCTACTGAGTGATGTCACTGCTGATGTAATTGAAAGTACAAGCAGATATGTTTGCACGTTTAGACAGTTACTGGAAAAACAGAAAAACTTGAAGTATAACTTTTGTGCTTATAAATTTTCATCACATCTGTTTTAGTTCCATTAGACCTAGGAATAATCAAAGAAAAACACATTTTTCCTGTTTTTTAATGCAGTTAGTCAGACCACGTAGCCAAATGGCTGAACATGTCACTGTTTAAGTCATGTAATTACAAGATTCATGTAAACAGTCATTATGAGTTACGCATTAAATGGGTTCTAAGATTTTGGATATGATTTCTGTCAGTTTTAGCAGACATGCACACGCACACACGCACACACATGCACACACACATGTACACACCCAATGTCCTACAGTTTTGCAAAAGTACCATATTTGAAAAGCCTCCTAAAGCAACTAATAAGACAGATGGCATATTTCATGTTTCTCTGATCAAAGTTGGTATGCAAAGCACATTCATTTTTCCTCTTTACTTTAAATAAAAAAGACCAAGTATCTAGTGCTTCTAATTCAGTTAGAAATGTAAATAAAACAAGCCAAAAAAAAAAAGATATATATATATATATATATATATATATATATATATATATATATATATAATTATTTTGCTGTTTTCTACTCAAGTCAAAGATTCTTGTCTTAGTTGTCTTAGTTACTGAATTACGCTATGGAACACAGGCAATTGTTATTTTACAGTTTATAAACAAATAGTTGTAATGTATAGGGATAGACATCTTCCTTTTTTGTGTAAAGAATATTCTGGGTACTACTGATTGGTTGTTTACACTGGACTATAATTAAGCAGTAAGTCTGTTATATTTTGGATACTACTGATTGGTTGTTTACAGTGGACTATAATCAAGCAGTAAGTCTTAAATGAAAGAAGGTAATGTATGTTCCTCATGAAAAGCACTATTGGGTCACTACAGCACTGTGTGACTTATCAGCACCACAATTACCTAAATCCAACAGCCACCACAATCAAACAGAAATTATTGGTATTATACAGTGCTGTTAGTTTTTTTTTTTCTAGGTGCATTTTGTCCCTGTGCCTGACAACCACAGGGCCTTCCCACAGACATGCTGATTCATTCCCCTAACCAAGAATTTCATCCAGGCTCAGAACTAAAGCTGTCCAGAGGGGGCTATTATCCTGGAGGTCATGAGGATGCTATGGTGGCCCTTGCTTATATCCCTCATCCACTAACAGATGTAGAGGTGGTAACCCCCACATCATTGTCAGATACATTTGGCTTATCTTCCCACAGACTAAAGTCTAAAGGAGATGTATCCTTCTATTCTGACCATGAATAAGGACACTCAGTCCCCACTTGCTGAGTAAGTTGGCTTATCCCCAGAGCAGGATCTTGAAGGCAGACCTGTCTAAACTCAACAGCCAGGTATACCAATTAGCAGTCCACATCATTCTAGCAAAAGCCATGAAAGCATTCCCCCACCACCACAACCTCATACTTGTAACTCCCTCTGGTGATGGTACAGGCACCTCACCAAAGTAGGGAATAAGTTACCCTCCCCTTGATGTGTGCACACACTAACAGCTACTATTGCTGTTTTAGGATTCAACGTCTCCTTCCTGAGTCAGTGGCTTTCTTGGTAGCCTCTACCTGTATGACAGTATGCCCATTCCTGCCCCCAACCGTAAGTTCTTCCAGCATCAATACCACTATTCATACTCACTTTGTTTGCACTGCAGTCAGAGCTTTATTCCTTTTTATCACTGAGATGGGCCATACAATGTTGCTGTTCATTTTTTTTTCTTTTTGTGGGATAGAGGGCCATATAGATGTGCACTTTCTTTTACTGTAGTGCCTTATGCATCTTTTATTGGTTACTCTTCTACCGAGTTATAATCTGTTATGGAAAATGGGCTGAATTTCGTTCCTTGTTATAAATGGGACACTAACACAAAGGTACTGGGTTTGTTATACTTATGGAATACAGATTTTCTTTTGTATTATGACTCAGCTTTTCAGCAGTCGTCTTGATATAAGCTTAGTAAGAATTTGTAAGCCTAATACAAGTGCAACATTGTGACACGGTTGCAGCAGTGATTTCTTAAGTCAAATCACAACTAATATCACTTCTGATGTGCAGCTTCTTGAGTGGCAAAATCACCAAGAGTAAACAGACTGATTTGATCATCACTACGCGGGTCATACAATGAAGGGGTTACAGCTGTATGAACTGAAGTCAAACTGACTAACTGAGCAGGACCATATTAGTCAATTCCAGAACTTGAAGCTAGGCTGATATGACAAACCCCCTACCTCCGGGGGATCATGCTTGATGAGCTCAGCACCTATGTCCATTTGGGCCATTTGTTCCACAGGGACTGGAGACAGGCATCCCTGGACTGGATGACAACCATAATGGCTCCTGCTGGGAGGCCCTATTGTCCCATCCATTCTCCAAGCACAGAGAACTGGGTAGTCGGGAGCAGGCCAGCTAGCTGGCCCTTGAAGCAGTCTCCTACTAGCCAGTCTGTGGACTCAGAATGGCTGCCTGGTTTTCAAAGGAAATGTACATCCTGCCATACATGTGCATTTTTCTGCACATAGGAAAACGCTGAAGACATGTGAAAAAGTTTTTTTTCCCTAAAAATGTGAAACAATTACATTCAGCTTTCTTGGTGTCTACACATTTTTTTTCATTTAAGCCTAATTTTTTATGGGTACCACTTTGTGACTTCCTTTGGGCACAGCATTACTTGGTTTGCAGTACATGGGTAAAGCGTATGGTAAAAAAGTCTGAAGCAACTTTTTGAATTTCTAAGTAATTATGATCAATACTCCAATACAGACTTTGTGCTCAGTAACGTATTTTGGTAAATTATACACTCATCATTTACAAATACTGCGTTATATTCATGGATAACTATTTTTATAATAACACTGTATACTGATATCAACTTTGTCTACTTAATTTAGAAAACAAGATCAGCTGGTTATGCGTAAATTACAGACTGCCTTTTTGCAACAATGAACTCAGTGGTGACCCTGGCCTTTCTATTGACTCCTTACTTTCTGATATCTTGCTAGCTCTCCATCCCATCAAAATCCATGAGGGAACTTTTCTTTTTTCAGGAGAAAACGCATCATGGCACCTCACTTTATTGAATTAATAGTGGTAGGAAGTCTTCCTGTTCTGTTGCTGGAGTTTTCATGCACATCCTAACTTGGCTATGCATGCCGCGAGGAGGGTAAGGTACACGTGTGGCCAAATCAGAGCATAGAGGGGATAATTATAAAGTTATCCCTTTGTTTGGCGTTCCTTCAGTTATAACTCATCCTGGGATTACCCTCTGGCCAAGTCTCCATCAGAGGGTGAATCTATGACGGAAACCCACATACCCTGCTCCCAAGGAAGGAGCACAGTCTGTTGTTATTCTGTTTCCCTTACCCCAACTATCCCTGTAAGACCTGACGTGCTAATCAAATCCTAGTCAGTAAAGGTGTAGATATCCTCTCCATATGTCAATGGACTGTCATATATGCTTGTTATGTGAATCACTCACATCATAGGACTTTACCAAGTGCACTTTTATTCTTTTTATTCTGATTTTTATTACTAATGCATCAGCTGGTGCTGGCTGAAGAGATGTGAAAAGAACTTCCACTGGAAGAGCTTTATTTGGTTTATTCATGTCTACCATGTCTGTTCACTTTTTTCATTTAAGCATATATATATATATATATATATTTTTAACTTGGTACTTTTGGTATCCTCCCACCATCTATCATCTGCCATCAGCCATAAGAATACTACACACACAAAAGTGACTTTGTCAGCATCATGTACTTATTTTCTGTGTATTTTGTACTATTTGCTTTGGCTATTCTGTACTAAAATGAGTAAAAACATAAGCTATACACCTCTTGTTTCAACTTAAAACAAATACTTGATAAAAGGTATACAAGGGTTTGCATTTTTTTTCTTTTAAATGTAGAAATTCCAGTCCACCTTTATGAACACTACAGAAAGTCTTATCTTGCCAGAGCTCAGAAAGGCAAAAGACAGCAGATTAAAGCACTGCACATAAGTGCGGTCTTCCTCATAATGCAAAATGTGATATGACCAATTGCAATAAGTGGCTGACTATGGAGGTTGAAAATAAGATCCTTCATTCAACTTAACAGGTGAATGCTGTACTAGCACAGTTACTGTCACTATTTCGAAATGTGAGTCTAGACCTGTGTGCATTATGTATGGGGTGGAACCAGTGGTCTTTGAAGGGCTAGGACCATAACATTTCTTCTATTACTTGCTGTCCCCCAACCACTACATACGGGACTCATTTCACCACTTCACTGAACAGGAAGTACAGCACCTGACTTTGTGGTTGGCACACAGTAAGCAGAGACTAGTAACAGAATACAATTTCATCAAGTACATTTTTCAAGGAAAAGGTGGCAGCCAAGTGAAATAAACCAACACTGTATGCTGTGCGGATCAGTTTAGCAGCAGAATTCAAGAGACTACTAATGTACAACTAAATTCATTTAGACTAAAACCCCTTTCTTTAACAGAATATCTGCTGGAACTGTCTACCTCATTGGTTTGAGACCAGTCCTGCCTTACCAGTCTTCATATCCCAGTTCTAGATCCATGTAATTCAGCAGGGTTTCCAGTAATCTGAAGTACTTATCACCATTCTTATACTACCTGTTTAGTGACTGACTGAGGTATCACGTTTTATGTGCTGCATTTGTTTAACAGAGAGGTCCCACTGATTCTAGGGCCCTTTACAGGAGAGACCCAGGGTGAGAATACATGTATAAAATGCAAGTAATTAAATGACAGGGAGTAATTTACACTTCAGATAGTGTGTGACAAGAAAGAAAGAAAGAAAAAGAAATTAAAAGGGATTTCTAGTCTGCTCTGATGACTAGTTACCATATAAAACTAGGCAAAAAAAAAAAAAAAAAAAAAAAAAAAAAATATATATATATATATATATATATATATATATATATATATATATATTTTTTTTTTTTTTTTTTAATTTCTATTTTACATTTGTTAACCAGGGGTGTCTGACTGAGCTGAAAAGGCCCTTTTTCAGCAGAGGCCCAGGGAGAAAAGCTCCACACAAATTACAGATACATTTACATACTTAGACATGATTAGTATACACACAAATTACAAGAGACATGTTTTTACAGTGGTATGCAGCACATCAACAATTACAGTGGAGAGAACAATCAAGAAAATATTAATTTAAAAATAAAGGTAATTAATAGATTTGTGGTGTACAGCTGAAATTTGGAACATAGGTAGAATACACACATAGTACACAGGTACAGTACATACATTGTACATTAGCCAGTGTTTGTGAGTAAGAATGAAAACTATTATCAAACTAGCCATTAATATGTATTCAGCACAGAAGTGTGGCAGAAGGCAATAAACAATGAGAATGAATTTAAAGGATTACTGGTAAGAATGTGGCTTTATGTGTTTATACTTTACTAACTCTGCATTTTAAAATACTTTGGTCTTTCACAGGTATTTATTGTTTTCTCATTTTAGGGGATATTGGGCGTTCAGAAATGTTTTTAAGAGATACAAAGTAAAGGACTGAAGCAGTTATGAAACATGCACAAGACTGGCTAATACAGTTCAAGAAGTGGAATTATAATACCAATAACTACCACAGCCATCATATTTATTTTTATTTTACTTAACATTTGTTTACCGGGAAAGTCTGACTTGGAACAAAACCAATTTTCAGTGGCGGCTTGGGGAGAAACAGTCTAGATCCATGTCTTTGTGACGTGGGAGGAAATTGGAGCACCCACATAAATGCAGGGAGGACATGCAGACTCCACACAGACGGCACCCGAGCCGAGAATTGAACTGGAGAACCTCTTGCTGTGAGGCCACAACGCTACCACTGCACCGTCCCATCTTATAGAGAGAAGAAAACAGAACATGAAACTGGACAAAACTTCTATTCATTTCTTATATGCATCTCTTGAATCCCAAATTAAGACGAGTCCCAACATTTCTAACAGCAGCACTGTGTTGCACTAGTAAGTCGGCTTAGTGGTGCAAAGAGGTAGACCAGTGCTCTGTCAGGAAGGTGATCCCTCACCAAACACAGACAAAAGAACTGTACCACTGATGCTTGTTTTGTGGTATGGGGTGGTGGTTTCCACACAGCAAACTGCTGCAAAAATATCTCAAAGAAGTAGGTCAAACATGACTTTTTAGCCACAGTAGCATTCAAATACTGCAAGATGTCTCCATTCCAAAAGTGTGTCGACCGCAGTACACATTCAACATAGTGGAGTTCACTGAATGCATAAACATTCACACAAGGAAACACTGTTCTTGGGTAAATTCGCATAGCTTATAATCACCATCCACCACCTTAATCCTCATGCAAAAAGTACAGTTGTGTACACTTACCATAAATGTAGATGTTTGAGTGTATTCACTGTTGCAGTCCTTACAAATGGGTTATCCGGCTACCGGTAGCCCACAGTCAGCCAGAATACCAAAGTCCTTGGTATATGATGTCGGCTGCCTCCGAAACAAGCCTAACGCCAGGACGTCAGGTATAAAAGGCAGGCAGCTGACGTCCTTTTCTCAGTCTTTCTTGCCATAACCGTCAGGAGCCCCCCCAAAAAATAAGACCAGATAAAGAAAAAATCCAGTCTGTGCCCTAGGAAACAAGGGGGGGTGGAAGGGGGGGATCAGGACTGCAACAGTGAATACACTCGAACATCTACATTTATGGTAAGTGTACACAACTGTACTATGTTCTTCGTGTTTCATTGTTGCAGTCCTTACAAATGTGTTGATTCCCAAAGCCCAGGAAAAATAAAAGGGAGGAGGAACCACTGATCAAGAGTTGCTAAGAATGCCCTGCAACACTGCAGTGGCAAAACCAGCCCTGGACTTAGAAAACAAGGGCAAATTGTAATGTTTGGTGAAAGTGTGGACAGAAGTCCAGGTAGCTGCTTCCAGGATGTCCTTAGTAGGTACACCTCTAAGAAAAGCTGCTGAGGTAGAAGTAGCTCTAGTAGAATGGGTCCTAATACCCTGAGGAGGAACCTTGCCATGCTGTAAGTAACAAAAGTGAATACAATGAGCAATCCACTTAGAAATAGTCTGTTTAGAAATAGCTTTGCCCTGGGCTCCAGGAGCAAAGCTAACCAGCAACTGATCTTTCGAAAAGGTTTAGTCCTGTCCAGGTAAAATCTAAGTTGCCTATGCACATCCAGTGGATGCAGCAACCTTTCTCCACTATTCTGAGGATTAGGAAAGAAGGTAGGCATGTGGATAGACTGGGTTAAGAGTCAGGCTAGAAACCACCTTAGGCAAAAAAGAAGAGTTAGTCCGAAGAGAAACCCGATCCACATGGAAAGTGATAAAAGGCTCTACTGCCATTAAGGCCTGCAGCTCAGACACTCTTCTAGCTGAAGTAATGGTCAAAATAAATGCGGTTTTCCAGGAGAGAAACTTCAAATCTGCAGAGGCAGCAGGTTCAAAGGGAGTCAGAGTAAGTTTCTCAAGTACAACATTCAGATGTCAAGCAGGAGTAGGTGCCCTTCTGGGAGGCTTTAAATTGCTAACTCCTTTGAGGAACTGTTTCACCAGGGGATGAGAGAAAATGGGTTTTTCAAAGGAACATGAGCAGAAATAGCTGAAGCATGAATCTTGATAGAAGAGAAGGAAAGCCCACCATTAAGTAAACCTGCCAGATAATCAAGAATTAGAGGAAGAGAAGGTCGAGATGGGTCTTACCCTCTAGTCTGCATCCAAATGGAGATTTTTTTCCACTTATCTGTATAAGATTTCCTGGTACTAGGCCTCCTGGCCTCACAAAGGACCTCAACCACCTGTTGGGAAAAGTTTAAATTATGAGCCAAGTTGTCAAATGCAGAGTCTGAAGGTGAGGATGCAGAATTTTTCCTCTGTCCTGAACCAGGGAATTTGGTATCAGGGGAAGATGCCAAGACTGAGACTGGGAGAGACTGTGAAGAAGTGGATACCAATGCTGCCTGGGCCAGTCTGGAGCTATGATGATGGCCCTTGGTTTTTTGTCCCTTATCTTTAACAGCATTCTGGGAAGAAGAGGCAGAGGAGAGAATGCATAGATCGAGAGCTGTGTCCAGGGGAAGGACAGAGCATTCACTTTCCAAGCTTTGTCATGATGATCCCTGGTGCAAAAGGTTGGAAGAAGGTGGCTGGTTGGAAAGGAAAAGAGATCCACCTGAGGAGTGCCCCAACGCTGAATGATGCAATGGAAGATGGTCTTGTTTAGTTGCCACTTGTGAGTATCCAGGGCCTGCCTGCTCAATTGGTCTGCCAAGGTGTTGAGCCTTCCTGGAAGATACTGAGCTATCAGATGAAGGCCCAGAGAAGCTGCCATGGACCAGAGTCTCATGCTTTGTCTGCACAGGGGGTAAGAGTGAGTCCCTCCCTGCTTGTTGATGTACCACATGATTGTGGTGTTGTCTGTCCTGACTAGAAGAGTACCAGGAGATAGAAGATGCTTGAAAGTCATCAAGGCCTGCTGGACTGCCATCAATTCCTTCAGATTTATGTGCAAATGAGCTTGTTGATAGCACCAGGCTCCCTGAATGCATTTGCCCTCTAGATGTGCTCCCCAAGCATAGTCTGAGACATCCATGGTGAGAGTCTGGCTGGCAGGAAGTGGACAGAAAGGTAGGCCTTTGTTCTGTGCACAGGCCAATGCCCACTAAAGGAACTCCGTCTACAGGCAGGGAATCAGAGGAAGAATCAAGTCTAAATCCTGAGTGTGCTGACACCAAAGGTTTTTGAGGTACCATTGTATTTTCCTCATATACAGTCTGGCATATGGAATCTTCAGAATGCATGAAGCCATGAACCCCAGGGCTTGCAGGAATTGCCTTGCAGAGAGCTGGGTCATGCCTGCCAAGTTCTTGAAGTAATCTGAAGGATCCATCTGTTTCTCTTGAGGGAGAGATACCATCTGGGTGGCTGTGTTCAGGCTTGCACTCAGGAATACAATCTCCCTGGTGGGTACCAGTTTTGACTTCTTTTCATTGATTGTAAAGAATCTTCTCACCTCTTTGGGCTACACAAAGTCCAAATCCTTTAGAAGTTGCTCTGGAGAGTTTGCTTGAATAAGGCAATCGTCCAAGTAAGGGTAAATTTGAATGTTTCTTTGCCTGCAAAAGGCAATGACTGGAGCCAGGCATTTTGTAAACGCTCTGGGAGCAGTAGACAAGCCAAAGGGTAGTGCAGAGAATTGGAAGTGCCTGTTCCCCACCTTGAAGCAAAGGAACTGCCTGCAGCTTTCCCTTGCAGGGATGTGCAAGTAAGCTTCTTTTAGATCCAAAGTCACCAGCCAGGAATCCTTGGCCAGCACTGGCAGCAACTGCTAAAGGGTGAGCAATGTGAATTTGGGAATCACCAGAAAGGTGTTTAGAATGGACAAATCCAGACTAGGGTGCCAGGTGCCCCCTTTTTTGGGGACCAGGAAAAGTCTTGAGTAAAAACCCTGGCCTATATGTAGTGCAGGAACTGGCTCTATTGCTCCCAGGTTTAGCAAGGAAACAACTTGTTTTTCTGCTTCTGCCCTTTGAGGTGGGGGAATATCTGGGTATCCTTGGATGACCAGGAAGGTGTGAAAGGAGAACTTGTAGCCTTGGGATACTATTTTTAGCACCCATTTGTCATCCGTGATAGTGTGCCAGACATCTGCAAATATGGCTAACCTTCCCCCCCAAAGGAAACCCTGGGCCCGCAGAGGCAAGTAGGGGAAGGCCGGAGTCATTGAGAATGTTTGCTTGGGAAGTCTGCTTAGAACTCCCAGATTTAGTAGATGAAGCCAGCCAGTATTTAGCCTTTTGAGGGGCGGAAGTCTGTCCCCTGGAAGACCTGTAGCCTTTGGATCTAGTGCGACCCTGTTTACTAGGGTCAGGAAAAGTCCAACTCTTTGAAGGGTAATGCCTGCTAAAATGAGGAGGCTGAACTTGCAGAAAGTCCTTAACAGTTTGCATAGATTTAGCCTTATCCTCCAACTTCTTTAAAACCTCTTCTGCTTTGCTTCCCAAAAGATTGTTCTTATGCAAAGACATGTCCAGTAATTTAGATTTTACAGGTTCAGAAAGGGGCTGTTCCCTGAGCCAAGCATGTCTTCTGATAACAGAACCAGTGGCCGCTGCTCTGCAAGAAGCCTCCAAAGTGTCAAACCCACAATGTAGACAATGTTTAGTAACCAGAGTGGCAGAATTCAATAAGTCTTGCATGTCCATATTCTCCATCAGGGAAGGAACATCAGCAATTTTAGCCTTAATAGCCTCCAAAGTATACTGCTGATACTTAAGCATATGAAAGAGACAATTAACAGACCTAACAGCCAAGGTGGAAGAAGTATAAACCTTTTAACCCCACCTATCTAAGGCCCTAGATTCTCTGTCAGAAAGAACAGGATTTTTAGCAACCGTGGCTTTAACACCCTTAGGGCCCTGACAAATAATCTCTGGATCATAAGTAGGATTCTTGAAAAGAAACTGATGAGAATCAGGAACTCTATAATACCTGTCAGGCTTTCTGGGAGCAGGAGGAACAGAATTAGCAGTCAAAGAGTTCTCCATGAAAACATCATCAACAACTTCCAAAACTGGAGGAATAGCCAAAGGCTTATGCTGAGGCAAATCCAAGAACTCCCTAATCCGATTCTTAGACTAAGGGAAGTCCTGGCTTTCCGATCTAAAATGCTCCCTGAGGGTATTCAGAGTATCCCCAAAAGAGAAATCTTCTGGGGGGGAGGGGCAGAGGGATGGAGTCTTCAGCATCATAATCCTCAAAACCAGAAAAAAAGCTGAGTGTGTTTCTTCTTCATCAGCAGAGGAGCTAGAAACTTCTGAGTCTGAGGCAGACAAAATATCTGGGGACAATTCCTAGCCCTCTTAGAAGGAGGTGGCTGAGAGCCCCTGATAAGAGTCAAGAGATCACTAGCCATCTTAACCATCTGAGCTTGAGGCAACTGAGGGGAGGCTGGCGCCTTTTTAGCAGTAGATTTTCTGCTGAGAGGCTTACTAGAAACCCGGAGGGACTTGGGAGGCCTAGCACCGCCGAAATGTGAACCGAGGTCGTCGGTCTGGATCTGGTCTCCGGACGGAGAAAAGCGGCCTCCGAAGCCGGCGCCTGCTTAATGACTCTGGATCACTCAGAAGTGGCAACTGGCAGAGGGTCCGAAGGCAAGATAAAAGCCTGAGAAATGGAGGACTCAGGAAATGCCTCTGAAGACGCCTGCTGCTGAACATCTGCAGGGGCAAAGAAAGTACCTCACTGGCTATCACTGGACTGACAATCAATGTAGCAGGGGTGTCGTTGGTTAATTTAACCCTAGACTTGTTGCGGTCCTTATCCTTGCACTTCTTAGGAACATCCGAAGTCGGGAGACCAGAAGACGCCATACCGACAAACTCAGGCCAAACTCCAAAGTGCTTATACAAAATCCTAGCTCTACGGCGTATGCTACATGGGTTGAAAGAAGCACAGAGGTCACAATTTGGAATGTCGTGCTCAAGGCCCAAACAATACAGTAAGGATGAAAATCACGATGCGGAATCTGTTTTCCACAGGCAAGATAGTTATTAATTTTCTCTGACATTCGTTAAAGCAAGAAAAAACAGGTCCCCAATGGGGTACTTATCTGAAGATGTCTTCAACTTTAGAAGTCGGAATACAAAAAGAAGGTAATCGGCCGACTGGCACTCGTGCGAATTGCTTCTGCTTCGGGCTTCGCGGCAAGAAAGACTAAGGAAATGATGTCGGCTGCCTGTCTTTTGTATCTGACATCCTGGCATCAGGCTTCTTCCGGAGGCAGCCGACGTCATATACCAAGGACTTTGGTATTCTGGCCGACTGCGGGCTACCGGGAGCCAGATAACCCATTTGTAAGGACTGCAACAGTGAAACACGATGAACATCACGTTACCAACACTTTCTTCCCTTAGCCATGAAGAATAAAGTGGCTATCCGACAATTTAGTACACAGTTAAGACAATAAAGTTTAAATAAGCTTCACAATGCAGTGCTGGGTTTGATTCCCCAGTCATCACTTTCAAGCTCTGTTATTCTAAGTAAGTCAGTTAAAGAGCTACCCCCAATAAGAAACACTAGTGCTACTGTGCTCACCTGGGTACCAAGAGAATAAAATAAATCACCAGTGAAGCCAGCTGTGGAGTTCTTCAGAAACATGTGGTCAGTGCAGCAAGTGACAATGAGCTCTTGGAGGTTCTAGCAAGTAACAGTCCCATGAAGTGGGACTACACCAGTCTTGCAGATAAGGTAGAGAGAGTTAACCCTCTGCCACAGATGAGATGCTCTTCTTTGGGTAATATTACATTAAAGAGTATGAAGGGCTATCCATTGCTGTGAAAATGGGAAATGCTGATATACACTGTCCTTACCATATGGGAAGGCACCAAATAATTCAATGCACCAGCATTTTACAACATAAAACACAAAGACACCATTTCTGACCATGCACAACTGAGACTTCATGCACTGGTCCAATGGACGACTAACAGCAGAAGGAAGGAGCATATACCCATCCCATAGACATCAGTGCATACCCAGGGCTCTTAGAGATGCCCCAGTCAATTATACAACAGCTTTCTAATCTTATTATGTCCCACTCTAGAATGTACAAGAGGAGGGATGCTTTCTTATATTTTTTGGGAACATGTATACTATCTTCAAAATCATGAAAATGTAATACAAAAGTGGGGGAATCTAGTAAATATTAAGGAACCTTGGCATGCCCCTCCAACTTTGAGGAACAGCAGCCTTGGAGATATTATATATAGCTGGCTGGGGGGGGGGGGTCTTCAGTCTCTCTCTCCCTAAAAATTTCTAT